>NC_044509.1:7782446-7802446 GCF_902362185.1 Chanos chanos
AATGCCTTGTGCAGTTTGGCTACTTCCTTTACACTCGAACTTCAGGGCTCAAGTCTCACACGTCCCGTGGCTCTCAACCCTGCATGTATCCCGTCCCTAGCTTAGACTGGGGCCTCCCATCGGCTCTGAGACAGTGAAAGGTATCGAAAGTGACTCCTCCTCATCCTGAAATAGATAAGACATAATGGGGAAGGAGATATGGGCTTTGGGAGAGCTGGGAAGCCGGAAAGAGAAAGATGGAGCGGGTACTGCTGTGGTCAAGAGCAGGCTCGAGTTACCGTCTAAAACGAGGAAGGGTTTCAGACAAACAAACCAGGAGATCCACAAATCAAAACATATTCTATATATATATATATATATATATATATATATATATATATATATATATACAGTATATGTGCTCCAGAAAAATACACGAACCACATATTGCATCTAGGTCATTTGAACTGTTCATTGTTTCTTAATGTAGCGTTGGTTGAAACGATACTTTTGTTTAATGAAGCCCACCAAAAAGTCACTGTTGGCTTATACAAAGTACAGACGACTGAGAAGAGCAGCTTCACTCAAACTAAATTTGCCTTGAGGTAAATTTATTTCATGTACAATCCGATCTCACATTTGCATGAACGCAATCCCGTGGAATATCGTTCTGTGGACGCGTGGGCGTACATTAACGTGCCTGTGCCGTCGCGGAAAGCGGCCGTTTTTCTACGCGTAATTACGAAACAGAAAGTGAAAAGAGAAAAAGGAAGAGGAAGATATATATTTCTTGTCGGTCAGCTTTGCGTGTCTAACTCGTTATGACGCGGCGAGACTGCCTTTCTCTCTGGGAGTCTGTCGTTTCTCTTTTATTGCTTTTCTCTCTGCATCTCTCTCTCTCTCTCTCTCCGTCAGACTCCTTACATGTGGTTATACAGACAACGACTAGAGCCCATGAAAAACAAAACAAAACACAGCACCTGTTCCTGTCGCTGTAGTTTTGCTAGTAAGAGTTCAAACCACAGTGAGAGGTTAGACACTGGCTTACACAGGCTTGTCTCAAATTACTGAAAATAAATACGGGAGTGCAGACTACACTTGTTCAAGGGGCTTATAGCAGATATGTTTAAACAGGTGGAGGGAGCTTAAGCTTCATTAAGATTACTAAACAATTCACATGAGGTCAGACAGGGGCAAAGAGTGATGCTTTCTGTCCCTGGTGTGTCATTAGGTGGCCGAATTCAGCGACAAATTTTAATGAACGCAAAGATGCACGCACAGACACACACACACACACACACACACACACACACTCGTCCCTCTGGATGATTCTGATTCCACACTTTTCTCGTTCACTCACTCAGTTACCTCTACCTCTCTGCTGCCCTTCCTAATGAATAGACAACGCTCGTTCAGGATGGGGCAGAGCTGATAGAGAGATGTGAGCCTTTCTCTCTATGTGTGTGTGTTTGTGTGTGTGTGTGTATGTGTGCAAGTGAGTATTTTACCTCTGAGGCATATCATACACTTTAAGGATTCAGAAGATGACACGAAAAAGGAACACATGTGGTATTTAACATCCGAAAGTGGTGAAAAGTGGAGCAGTGCCGTTATTTGAGAATTGAAAGCTTTAGCCAAGGGCTCCACTGGGGAATTCTGCACACTAAACTTTCACTTAGAAAACGTATTCATTAAGACCTGTGGAGGTGTGACACAAAGCACACCAGCTAGCTCAGAGCAACTGTGGTTAAGCATCCTCTCAATTGTTTTCCATCTGTCACTTTCCTGCCACAAGCTTCGAACTACTTCTGCTGAAACACCCGTGATTTTCCACTATGACAATTGGAAATAATAACTTTTCCACGACTTAATTACCCATATACTCACACTCACTAAATCTGGTATTTTCATATCATTGTTTTATTGCCTTGCTTGCTCTTTTACCTCATGGTGCCAAACTTCTTCCTCAGGTTTATGTTTCCAGGTGTGTTTAATGAATAAGGTCATCACGGAGAGCAAGTGACAGGGGGCCCCAAAGAGCAGAAACATAATATCTGTTCTGTGCATATGTGTGTGTGTGTGTGTGTGTGTGAGACCGTCGAGAAATTGCTACTGGAGAACAGAGAATAATCTGTAATATAAGAGAGTAACTGGTAATATAGTCCATTGAGGGCACAAAACACACATGCATACACATACACACACACACAGACTGAAAAAGTGCAAAAAATTGGTATAGCATGTATATGTAAATCAAGATTACAGTATGATGTTATGTTTTATACATACACACACACACACACACATATATATATATATACACACACACACACACATATATATATATATATGTATGTCATGCTCTAATCTGATAACTGTTCTTCCCATTCAATTCCTGACTGCCTTACTCTGTGGTACCAGGCACATACATAAACACACACAAACACACACACACACACACACACACACACACACACACACACACACACACACACACATACATTTACACACAAACTGCGCTGGACACTGGTCAGCCTGGGCCTTTAATTAGATCATCTGTGCACAGCCAAGATCATATAATAACTATACTTCCTGATCAAAATCCTTTACCGCACCACTGCTATATTACATTACAAGCTGTGCCTTTCTCTTTCTCTCTCTCTCTCTCTCTCTCTCTTTCTTTCTTTCTTTCTTTCTTTCTCCCCTGCTCTCGCTCTCTCTCTCTCGTGTGCACACACACACACGCACACACGGAAACACACACACACACACACACACACACACACACACACGCATGCACACTCTTACAGACACAAACTTACACAATGCATTGTGTGCACAATGCTCTCACCCACTAGTTAGACCGCCTCCTCATGCAGTCATGTTAGCATGTTGCATAGCAGCATGAACCCGAGCAATGCACACTGATAGAGAGCCCGAGAAGGCACTTAAAGACCGCCCCATATTAGGTATACACTTAACAAAGAAAAGGAAGGGGAGAGAGAGAGAGAGAGAGAGAGGCAAAAGAAAAAGAGAAACAGACCTCTATATATCTACAGTGAACAGATTAGTTAAAGCACATGTCATTTGTGATTTTACTGCTGAACACAAAGGCAGTGAGAGCTGTTAACAGAGCCGGCACCAGTGTCCACCAGTCAGCTGTGAAGCCTTATCCCCCAGAAAGGAAAAATGAGGGTGTATCTAGTGTTGGTACACGGACAGAAGGTTGGAGGTCTTACCTTTGTGAAGAGAGGAGGACAGCTGTGCTGTGCTGTGCTGTGCTGTGCTGTGCTGTGCTGTGCTGAGAGCCTCTGGTTCTTTACAGCTGAGTGCAGCCAAGTTCAGCCTGATGTCTCTTTAAACAGCACCCGCAGTCAATGCCGGCTGACAGCCCCGACTGGACACCCAGACACACACATACACAGACAAGCACACAAACACACACACATACACGCACACACACACACACACGCACACACAAAGAGAGAGAGGGAGGACTTTCTCAAAGGGTATCTCTGACAGACTGGAGGTGTGAATTTTTATTGCCAGAAAGGAGCATGTGTCTGGTCCATTCTTTTTCCCCCTTTGCTTTCCTTTTATTCTTCTCTTCCTCTCTCTCTCTCTCTCTTTCTCTCCCTCTCTCTCCCACTCACACCCTCTTCTCTTGCCTTTTCCCCTTCAGAAGACAGACAAAGAAAGGAAGGGAATGGCTTGGTGAGAGAAAGCACTAGACAGAGAGGGTGAGAGTGAGAGTGAGAGAGAAAAGAGAGAGAGAGCGAGAGAGAGAGAGCAAGCGAGAGAGAGAGAGAGAGAGAGAGAGAGAGAGAGAGCGAGAGAGAGAGAGAGAGAGAGTAACACTGAGAGAAGATGGCCCAACCCCCTTCGACCAGCCAGTCTGCTTTCATTTCTCTCTCCGCCATTCCCTGCACAGCCCCTCCCCCAACTCTCCGTCACCCCTCTCTCTCTCTCTCTCTCTCTCCTTTACTCCAGCCTCATTTTCGCCAGCTGTCTCTCTTTCACTCGTTCACTCTCCCTTTCTTCCTCCCTTCACACACCTAAGGAATACAGTATGTTTCCTTGGCAACCCATCATACACTCTACTCTCAATCCGTTCACAATATGACCGGCAGCAGAATAAGAACCTTGCTCTATAAAGAGCACGCGCACACGCACACACACACACACACACGCACACAAATAGAAATAGACACACGTACACACACACACACACACACACACACACACACATACATATGCAGTGTAGCTTCAAGTCCATCACTGTCCTTAAATCCTCTGGCTGTGAGTGTTTCTAAATCAACTGTGTGTGGTCATCCATGACAGCACAAGCTCATTGCTGTCTGAGTGAGAGCTCTGTAGCTTTAAAGGAGAAACATCTGTACGGCAAGTCCGTGTCTCCCCTGGCGACTGATTTAGTTTTCAATTAGCTCAATTACCAGAGTGCAGCCGAGCTTCAGAGCTAGTGCGGTGTGGGCAGCGCTCGTGTTTTAGCATATAGCGACTTTCAGTAGTCCACATTACAGGGCGTTCATCCTACAGGCATCTATAGACAGATCTAAAAAATAGATTCATCTGAAAAAAGTATGAAAACGCACTCTTCCTTGCCATCATCTTCTTCCTGCTGACGCGCAAATGAATCCTCTCGCTATACCTTTCCTCCCCCCCCCCCCCAGAACCTCATTAACTTTGATGATCTATCTGTTCATCAATATTCATTATTCCCTCAAAACACTTGGTCGGGTATACATTTGAGCAAAGGCTGCCTTTTTCATTTGAAAGGGGTCCAACGAGAGAACGCTGGGACTGAGAATTGTTGCAGCATTAGAGAAGTCATTCTTCGTGATGTCAGGTTAATATTCTTTTCCCGTTATTCAGAAAAAATAAAATAATAATTAAAAAATTCTATTTCACTGTTTCTAACCGCAGAGCTGCGAAACGGTTTGTGGTGGTCCATTAATCATCGTGGTCTAAGTGCCAAAGATCACCACACGTGGTTGTGAAACGCTTGAGTTGGCCGTGTTTATGGATTTCCCAAAACCTCAAACCAAATATCTCAAGTCACTACCGCCCACACGGAATAACCACAGTGTACTTCAAGTCAAAACCCAAAAACTATAACTAATATGTGAAAATGAAATGAAAAAAAAACAACAAAAAAAACGTATAGCACAATTTCAGATGTTACTGATGGGTCTATGCAGTCTGTAGGCTGAGATACAGTGACTGTCTTTGTGTGTTGCCGGGTTTTCTGTTACAGTGCTAAGGTGTGAAAATGCAGGTTACAGCCAAGATGAAATGACAGACCAGACTGGGCTCTGATTAATCTTTGAGAAAGCTAGTGTTAATTTAATTTCATGAAGTGGGTGAAAAGAGAGGCGTCCGTTAAGGTGACCTGATCTGAAAGACACAGAAACTACCACTGCAAACTAGTTTTATCTCATTTTGCCCCCTCCCCCCCCCCCGCCCCTCCCATCCAGTATTCTGGATGTTTCTGAATGTTTTTAGATCCGTCTGTCTGCTGCTGCTGTCAGACTGTTTGTAATTCATGCTACCCAATTCATGACTCCTATTTTTGCACTTCAAAGAGAAAGCCGATAAGAATTTCAGTAAACAGCAAACAATAAAAGATAATTGTCCGTTAAAGGACAATAAAACACTGCAGCGAGGAAAACAACACCGCGTTTTGCAAATGCCAATTGTTGACGGCAGGGACGAAGCATCCGTGGATCTGGTGGATTAAAATTCATTTCCAGAAATATTATGAATGCTGGCGGGTCAGCGCAGATATTTCGCCGTGTGTCAAATCGTGCATGTGTATGCGAGCAGAAAGGGTGAGACACCGGGTACTTATATGACCTGAATGGTTTTATGGGGCAGTGTGTCTGTTCTCCGCTGAGCGTAGGCACCAGAATGGGGAGATGTTCTTAAAATCCCCTGCCGGTCTCAGTACATACGGGGGGGGGGGGGGGGGGGGGGGGGTGAAATGCGAAATGAATGAAATATCTTTGAGTTGGAATTTAGGTTGTATGTATTTTCACAGGGGGTTAGTGTACTATCATGCAAAAGGGTCAGCAGATTGCAGTGTCAGTGCCAATAAAAAAAAAAAAAAAAAAGCCAGTGTGTGACAGTGTCCGCATGTAAATACAGTTAAACACACAGTCTACAGATCAATATTAAATGACATCCATAGGAACAAATGACTCTATCTTGTGCAGTATAAAAATATGCTTGATTGATGTTAGCATTACATATACATACATACAGTGAGACATGGGGAAGTGATTGACACAGATACTGTAAGGAGATTAGCTGAATAACACGGATTGTTCTCATTTTTTCCCCTACCTTCGCTCCCTCCCCCTTCACCAAAATCTCCACTCTTAGCACCGTCTGCTGATGTATCCCTTTTTTTGTCCTTTCCTTTTCTCCTCCAATGCTCTTCCGCACACCTTTCCTCCTTTCTCCCCCGAAACCTTTCCTGTCTCCTCTTTTCCCCTCTTCTCTCCAATCCTCCCCCTCTCCACTCTCGACTCTCGACTCTCCTCTCTCTGATGCTTAGATGTTCACATCAGGCTCATCCACGTGTATAGTCTTGGTGGGCGGGGCTTACTCGCCCAGCTACTGCATAGTACAGCTACTGCTATGGTCCACCTCAGCCCCTACAAAGAAAGGAGCCACTGTCAATCACTGCAGACCAGCCAATGGAAGAGTGAGAAGGGGAGCATTAGAGGCAGGCAGTCAGTGAAAAAAAAAAGGGATAAGAGTATGTGCTCTGTGTGTGTGTGTGTGTGTGTGTGTGTGTATGTGTGTTTTGGAATAAGGCCAGCATACTGAAAGCTATTTTTAAACCTCCACAGTAGGATGGCAAAAGACTCCATTTTCTCTCTTTTAGAAGCATACCTTTTCAAGTTGAACATTTCCAAAATGCAATATTTGGAAAAAAAAAGAATGATATATATATACTGTATATATATGTATATATTTCATTAATTATAAAATGAAGAACTGTGCATTTACCAACACTGCTTGTATTTCAGCTTCTTGTCTCTTTCTTGTCAAACAGTTAAGACGTTCGCTTCAGCTGTCTCTGACTATTCTGTGGTCAAATCCAGAAATACAAGCTGATCATGCAGATTTTCATCACATTATCATTTATTAACACATCCGTACAAAGATTATCATCACATCGTCATTCATTCACACATCCGTACAAAGGGTCACTCTGTAATTACTAATACTACAGGACAAGTCTGACAGCATTTCCAAAACATCTCGGATATTACATTCCTGTATGTATGGAAATTGTAGTCTATATGTAAACAATAAAGCAACAAGTGAAAAAAATAACTTCATCTAAGTAACAACCTTCCCCTATAATGGTGCAGTGTAAAATGTCTTTGTTTCTAAGATGATTAACAAAATAAATTTAGTACATAACTCCTCCTGCACAGTCTGTAGATTAAGATCCTAACTAAATATTACTACAAGTGATTTGATACATCACCAGTTTACTCCATAACACTCTAGAGTTACACTCTAACTCTACAGCTTTATCAAAGACTTATTAACAAGTGATCTGGATATAAACCATTCCTATTAGTACAGTTAAAGACATTTATGTGAGAATCTGAAATCTGAAATTTGGTTAAACTTTCAGTTTGATCTTCAAGAAAAGTCATCTTCCCTTTGTTCAAGGGACAGAAAAGCAAAATCGAACTTCAAAAACCAGGAAAACCCTAAAACATTGTGAAAGTGAACAAACCAATCTGATGACCCTGTGTTTTGTCTGGGGAGAACGGAGCAGATGAAAGTAGTGTAAAGAATATCGTGTAAAGGTCTAAAAAAAGATGAAACTGACTTTTAAGTGCTAATTTCAAAAAATATCTCCAAAACAGGAGCAGTCCAAACCAAGCTTGGAAACCTTAGAAGTTCACTGTGCACAGATATCTTTTTATTTGTTTTAAAAATTTGGTCACTTTGTAGTCATGTGTTCAGTCACTGCTTTCCTCCACGAGGCCGGTATCTCAGACTGGTTCAGGGACCAGGTGACCAGGCAGCTGATGGGGAGAATATGAGGTGACTCTTGTGGAGTCTGAGCAAAGGGGGATTTGGGAGGGGCTATGTGTACGTGACTCTCTATGCAAAGAACTGACTGCAGAGGGTCCCCCACTGGCCTATCCTCTAATCACCTTTCCACTGTACAGACGAAGGAAAAGGAGAGTAAATACATAAATAGATAAAAAGACAGGCCACAAAAGACAGAAACAGCGTTTCACAGCGAGAAAAAGATCAAAAGAGAATGAGACGGATTCCACTGTGTCAAGCCGACTGCCCATAGCAACAGCTCTAACGCTGCTCATACTCCATTGGACGGCTGAACAGCTTGCATGATATCCCTATGTAGGCATTCCAACCAATCAGAAGGCCGCCCTGCTGAGCTGGATTCCATGTTCACCATGGAAACAGAACTACACACTTGAATCAGTGAAACATAGATTCCTGGCATCCATGCAACACTGCTCATTCTGAAATATTTTCATTAAAACAAAAAATTTTAAAAACCCATTGTGTTAAAAAAGCCTCTAGCCATGCTTGAGTTACATTTATATGCTGACCAGAAGAATGGAAACCTGGTTGTTTTAGGAATCCACATAAATTCAGTACATGTCTGCAGTGAACAGCAGTTAAGGTATGCTGAGAGTTCTAGCCAATTCAGGGTGTAACACGGACAATTTTACATGTACAAAATAAAAATGTGAAGCATAGTACAGAATTATGCTAGTGGTCCAATATCGAATCAATAAGAACATTAAATTACAACATCAGGAATCGTCACCTCTTCTTGTCAAGTGGAAAATAAAAATGCAGTGACTGCTTGATTCATATGTTGGCAATGGAGTGTAAATATGTGTATATTTCACGGATAAAATGTCAAAATCAAAACCAAAAAAACGAGAAACTACAGTTTCTGATATTGCTTGGGGGAGAAACGTGGACCTACCTTCTCTTACAGACAGCTAACTCCCTGGGCCATCCATCTCCTACCAGCCTAAGAGCTCTTGAATTATCCCATCATGACAATAATGATCATTGCCCTACTCCACACACCGACACTGGAACCTCCCGGAAAACAGACGGCTCTCTCTCAGGAGGCCTCATGAGGCATGGTGTTGAAGGACAGCTAGAATCAGGGTTTTTTTTTTTTTTTCCTTTTCATTTCTTTTGCCTGGACCTTATCTTTAAAGGTGTCAGGAAGTCGTGCAACTCCATGACTGTCAACCTCCAGGCCATCTTTGTCAATGGAGAGGACAAAGAGAGTTTCACATGTTTGTATGAACTGGAGCTGAAAAAGACAATAAAACAAGAGAAACGAAGAATTAGGCTTATGTACTTTACAAACGGCAATAGATGCAATGTTCAGAGATTATGTGTTGACTGCAAACATCAAACACTGAGCCGGCTTTCTGCAACAACTCAGCGTTTGTAATTGTGTATTGAACGAAGTTATTACACCATGCATTTAGAACGACATTCTTACATGTTTATTTTTCAGAAGTACTTGTGATTTTACATTTCTAAACAGCCCCTATAGATAGACTCCGCTCAGTTATAACGGCTAAAACGGAAATATTGTGCCTGTGGTACTGAAGACGTCAAAAAAGAAAAAAAAGAAAAATCTATGGTTGCACACTGCCATCATGTGGACTTCTGTAAGTAGTGGAAGGGCTAACATCATGCAGGTTAATCGATGTACAGCATGGAGCTAACTCCTGGTGTGTTGAAGTCAAGGACACATGGACGTCGGCGAGTTTTTTTTTTTTTTTTTTTGATAATTGTAGAACAGATGGATAAAATGTCCTAAAGTCAGGTAACTGTACGACAAGCAGTTCGAGGTAAGTTCATCACTTTAAGCACAAGGATGACGTCGCTTTATTATTGATACCCATCCTTTCTTCACTTTCCGATAAAAAAATTGTGCAACAGTGAATTTAAGATGACTGTATGCGAAGACTTATCATATTAGGTGAAAACAAAGTTAGGAGATCTACGATGTTCGCCTTTCAAATTTGTCTTGACTTGTTACATAACTGCATTGTGAATGTTTTGAGGAGAAATTCCATATCACTAAGAATATTTCTTATGTCTTTATGTAACATACCTGAACACGTCCAAAGATTTTGAAGAATAAACTGAAACTGCTTACCTTCATTGTACCTTCCATGTGAAGAGTTACAGCGCTGTCTTGCACTATTCGATAGATGGTGAATCACTCTAATTGCGTAGTTCTAATTTCGGTTGATGTAAATGAGCTTCCACGCTCTTCTTTCATTCTCAAGCATAATGTCACCTCCTCTCGATTCGCTCTGAATCTTTCAAGCACAAAGTGCAGCTTCAGAACTGTTCGATTTGAGTAGCTAAGTCTTGCGTCACTTTTTAGATGATTTGGGGCAGACCCATCAATTTGAGGGGAGAGATGACATCAGAACGTTCTCTTAAGAGAATAGAAGACAGGAGAGCGTAATATGATGCAAAATCAAACTAGGTCTTTGAAATCAAAACTTAAAACTTATTGTGTAAAGGCTTATTGCCTACGAGCAAAATGTGTCGCACTTTTAAATCTCATTATATTCCGTCGTCTCGCTCACCCCTACGACTGGTTCTCCTTTATGCACCATTAGAGGGCAGTGAAACACCTTTAAGAGGGGACGATGGAAAACTCACTTAGCCTACGCAGACAACTCGAATCAAATGTGCACCGTTCTCCATTTGAATTTGGAACCTTTTCTTTATTTCATAGTTTATTTCTTTATTTTATGATACTACCCAAGTGGTTGTTGTTAAGGCTCACAAATGAATAGCTTTTCAACTTTGTTTGCCATACTGAAATTT
This sequence comes from Chanos chanos, assembly GCF_902362185.1. Lineage (NCBI taxonomy): Eukaryota > Metazoa > Chordata > Actinopteri > Gonorynchiformes > Chanidae > Chanos > Chanos chanos. The sequence goes on from NC_044509.1 coordinate 7,793,334, forward strand.
TCGCTTGACAATCAATGTGTGATGTGTTCAAACTTGTTGATTACACATTCTATCTGTGCCTCCTGAATGCGACTTTCAAATGTGTAATTTCATGATGTGGACAAAGTGAGCAGAACAAGTGGAATGCACACCGCCCACTGGGAAACCATGGCAACGAAACCAACCTAAACGTTTCCATGTAGATAGTGTGGTGCCCATCCTGAAGTTTGAGGACACCTCTCCCACTCCCACATACTGGCGGTAAAGATGTTCACGTGCGTGTGTGTACAAATTGTACTGTAGATGTCACATACATTCTCATTCTCATTCTCTCTCTCTCTCTCTCTCTCTCTCTCTCTCTCTCTCTCGAACGCGTGCACCTACACCCACACATACGCAGGCCTACAGACAATCTGAAAAACCCTTAAACATTCCATGAAATAAAATGACCTTTTCTAAATACAGTTGTATTTCATAAGATACTAGTTATTTCCCCTCAGCCAGTCGTAATATACAGGATACATTACAACGGCATCAAAGCTGTAAAAGCTTTGAGATTGAAGATATTTGAAAAAAATTCCAGTTGGCGAATCTAATGTGGCTTTTAGTTCCTCAAGGACACATCTCTTTGAAAATGAAAACAAGAGCTAGCAATGGATAAGCTCCATCTCCTCATAATGTGTTGATTTGCATATTTAGCATTCTCAGTATGCATCTTATTTGAATTGTGGGGTCAGAACGGCAGCGCTAGCTTGTCTTGTTAAACACTGCGGCTTCATTCAGTGGCGCACTGGCGTTGTCATGGCACTGCACGAAGAGGAGAATACCAAAGCTTTAGGAAATGAAAGGAAAAAAGCCTCTTCAAAATCCAGCCATCCTCTTGACCTTCAGCACAAATGAGATGGGATCATACATTCAGATGTAGCAACGCTCTCTCTCTCTCTCTCTCTCTCTCGCTCTCTCTCTTTTTCTCTCTCACACACGCAAAGACATGCGGGGACTATTAGTATGGTGTACACAGACACAGAACACACTGAACTACTATCTAATATCAGAATGATAAGCACCAACTGCATAGCTGTAGTATACATGCCTCCTTTACATTTCACTGTCAAAGCCTTTACTACAATTCTTTTTTCATTCATACATTTTTAAACACATAATCCAGTATTCTAACACAATGGGATTAATGAACACAAAAATGCAAAACTATTCATGCAGTAAATGAGTGGCTGCATTATTTATATATTCACTGTTTATGGCAGCACTTCAAATGCTGTATTAAATCAGCACAACATAGCAATTTAGCCTGTGCATTCACGAATTAATTCCAAAAAAGAAGCATTTTCAGTCTCTGAAAAGTCAATGGCTGTAAGCCAAATTTGACCTTTCAACTGTCTCATTTTATTACTTTTTTTAAAAAAAATTATTTTAATCTCCACACAACACATGCAGCATTGTCCGGTTTATTCGTGCATACAGTTTAAAACTTCTACATGTATGATTGTGTATGGATGTCGTGCAGAGCAGAATCAGATCCTCAAAAAATTACGTGACTTGCTGTTTCCACTTTTACCTTGAGACAATGGTTATAGCCATTGAGCTGAACTAAGAGACATTACTTGCGTATTCTATAAGTACCATTAGACACTAGGAGGCAATGTTACTCTATGTATATGTATGTACTTGCGGTAGCGTGCTTGTGCTCAAATGATCCCCTGGAGTTGATTGGCTATTTATGGCACGAATGCTCTGCATGAGATCTCTCTGACAGAGCTGTAGCCTGAGACACGGAGAGTGAACTTTTGTCATTTCACACTTTACATCAAATGAAAGATGTAAAACAAGTGGCACCCATATGTTTCAAAATATTATTAGATCCAAAAATTTCCGGTATTTGAATGGCGTTCTAAGCAGGCCTACTGCGTAAAACGGAGAGATAAAGACAGCTGGTGTTGAAACAATTTGAAAAAAAAAACAACTCTTTTTTTTTCTCTCTCTCCTTTCCGACTCGTGTTCTGTACAGAGAATATTTACGATAGCCATTAGCAGATGGGGTTAAGGACGTAAGCTTTGACAACGCGACACTGACATCTTGACATTGGACAACTTATCGTTTGTGACTTACCTTAAATCAGCAATTAATCCTCAAAACAGGGAACGCGTGACAGTTATGGATCCTTTAAACAGCGTATAATATGATACTTCAATTATGGAGCAAAGTCAATAAAGAGTACTGGAAATTTTCAGGAGTGTGACCGGGTAAGGAATGCACATCCATATCTGAAATTTTCTTTTAAGGCCAACATATCAAAATGGTTAAACGTGTTTTAGATGATTGTGCGTTTAGTTAGACATATTGATGGAAATGTGTTCCCATCTGAGATGAATCACAGGACACTGAAAACAAGCAATAGACCGAAATGCTTGACTCCCACACCATATGCTCATTAATTACCACGTAGTTATGAAACCTGTTATGTGTTTTTTTTTCTCCCCCTCGCTTGTGCCTCGGCTTACATCAATTTTCTGGGGATATCTGAAGTGAGCTTTTGACTAGGCACTCAAGCCACTGACACTGACAAAAAGAATGTTTTTACAATTTTTTCAATGACATTTTTGGGACAAGAGTCTGGGAAACTGCGACATTTTTGACACCTATTGTCACTGGCAGTAACATCTCTTGCTGCTGTACTGGCAAAAAAAAAACTATGTACAATGTTCTGTAAATATTTTCACTCTTCACCACAGGAATTATTAAGAGTGTCAGAAGTCAAAGACATAGTGATGAGTGGCTATAGTTTATTGGACAACGCCTGGTGTCAGAGGCCCAGACATCTTGGGTGTAATCCTATATGCCCAGAACCCTAACCTTGTGCGACTTACTTTGGGACCTAGTTTTGATGGATTAACACACAGAAGACAGAGGCATATGTGATGCGTAATACTGCCACACTCAGGAAGGATAATTCGACCAGTGAAAGTTCCAGAAAGTTCTGCGCATACATCCACAGAGAGTCATACAGACTCAATTTCTCATTCCTCATTCTCATTTCTCATAATAAAAGGGTTTCATTTGATTTTTCGTTTGATTTTGTTTGAGAAAAAAAAAAAGGAAAAAATGGAAACCTTTTATCTTACAATTACAGTTCTCCTTTCAGTTCCAAATAGAAGACATTTTTCAACATTTTCATACACTGTCTTTATTGGATTACAGTCTACAAACACCTGAAGGACTTGCCACAAATCATCTTAAACATCTACCTGATAAGCTTAGAGAGAGCGAAAACCTGTTATTCAAAGTAACAGTAGCTTCCTGACCTGTGTGTGTGGCCACGGGTTTTAACACTGTGTTTGAAATGAGAGACGGTCTGACAAACCCCTGACACATCAGCTACTTTAAACCCTCACGTGGAGGAAAATGAAACAGACAGGAGAAGTGGATGGATTGTTTTATTGTCATTGGGGAACACAGGAAGTGACAGTGAGGAGGAGAAAATGAGAAAAAACCCCCACAGAAACATAAATAAACAGACATATATAAAGAGAGAGAGAGAGAGAGAGAGAGAGAGAGTGTCACACAGTCAGGGAGAAAGACGGAGAGAGAGAGAGGTGGGAGAGAGGGATGAATGGATGGATGGCTGGATGGATGGGGGTGCTTGTTGAGTTTGTCATTGATTTTCCTCTCTGGCCACAGGCAACAGAAAATGTTTTTGGTGCAACAGTGGGTGAGGGCTACAGCTGGATTGTGAAGTACCAAACAACTGAGAGCATTAACCAGATCAATACACCGCGCTCTGAGTAACTCACAGAGCCGCATGCATTGCATAGGCGTGCTTCATATGATATAACATGCTTTTTATGAAACGTATGTGGTGGTTTATTGGTGTGATTCCCAGAGGGTGAAACATCTGTGAAATTGTCACCGAATAAGGGGGTCTGACTGCTCCTCATTTCCTTAGTACAGGGCTTACTCTATCCAAGTGTAATTAATCAGGATTTAAGATTGAGAGTTTTGGGAAGAGCACCCAGCTTGAGCTAATGGATTCTCTTGCTCTATCGCTCCTCCAACTTTTGGATTATTTTGTGGGAGAGAAAACTTCAGGTACTTTTAAGTTTCCGCTATTAGGAAAGTGGTACCTTGTGTGCTGATTTACTTGCTCTGTGTGTGTGTGCATGTGTGTGTGTGTGTGTGTGTATTTTGAGTTTGGCTTTTATAACAGATGAACCCACGCATATCGTCATTTTACACAGTATTTGAGTCTTAAAAGAACGTTTACTGAAACATATAATGACTAGATTTTATTTTTAACAGGAAAAAAAAGCAAAGTTCAAATGAGCGCTGGGTGGGTGGGGGTGGGGGGGTAGAGTTTGCACCTCGCTCCAGTGCTGACGTTTGCCTGTTCTTTGGCTATTACAAGAAGAAAATGCTTTATCCTGTCTGTATTACATGTCATAGAAATGATGAAAGGATCAGATTAGAAAGAGGCAATAATGAGAGTGAAGAAAAAGGGCAATGCTTCATAAAAATATTTTCAAAAACAAACAAACACAACTTCTGTCTCTGGGCTTAGCTGAATCTGTATGTTCTGTCTCTACTTTTCAAGTTAAAATATGGGCCTACGGAGCCTTGTTTTTTGACCAATTAAGTTTCTATTTTTTGACACAACAAAAGTAATCGTGTATAACTAGAGAAATCAAATTGACCAATTACATTAAATTAAAAACAAAATCTCTCTCTCTATCTCTCTCTCTCTCTCTCTCTCTCTCTCTCTCTCTCTCCCACCCCCACCCCCCCCAAGTTGTTTTTGATTAAATGCCGCTAACCCAGAAGGGAAAAAAAATGGGATGTTTTTCCCCTCGTTTAAGGTTTTGGGCAATGAATAACAGAGCACAAAGAGTGTGTGTTCATACTGCGGGGGTGAGAGTTGATGAGCAGCGATGTCTGACAGATGGATGGGTGAAGATCTGATCAGTCCACCGTAGGTTCAGCCAACAGAGAAGAGAGGAAACTCATGACACTGCTCATCTGTTTCAGCCAATTCCCTCCAATTCAATTTCTCAATTCCACTTGATTCACTACAGATGGACATCTTGTTTTTGCCAAAGACTTTGCACGATTATCAAGTGGTGCATAGCAAACAAAATAAAAATCATGTTTCTGAACATCAAAGATCCAAAAAAGACCCCGACTTTCTGTTTAAATTCTTCTTCCCACAGTTTAGGAAGAGTTCAAGAGAAGCATTCTGAAGTGTTTTATGTGGGGTTTTGTGGTTTTTGTGAACGAAAAGACTTTGAAAACTCTGTGGTGGTTACAATAGGTTTTAGATTGCTCTCTCTCCTTTACCCACGACGAGAAAAAAAAAACCCAAAACAAAACAAAACAAAACAAAAACATTGCCATATTCTAAACAATCTTTTTGGCTGCATTTAGTCTCATTTTGTATGCTTTGTTAGCTAAGTCTGTTTGAAGATTTTTAGAACATGTTTTGATGAACAAATACAACGGGATGAGTCAACATAACTGAAAAAAAATTCATATCTTGAATTGCATCATGGGAAGCTGTCTCCTCAGCAGCCATTCCAAATTGACCTTTCACTTTTTTAAAGAACACTTCTACTTTACAGATAGCATCTTACCCTTCGAAAGGAACCTCTCGAGTAAAAGAATAGTGACTTATGGATGTGACTATGGGTGCTACTCCAGTGCTAGTGTTATGAATAGAAAAGTATTCACAAGGACACCAACAAGAAGTCATTCTCCTTCAACTTTTATATATATATAAAGTAGGTATTAACCGAAAAGAAAAAAAGAGAGAGGAGAAGAGAAGTTTGCAGTACAGTAATAAGAGGACTGTGACTTTTGAATCACCCTCTGGTTAAAGTATGAACAAACAGAATGTGCTGTTGGAAGAGTGAGAGGAAAGATGAGAGAGGTCAGTTCTCTTCTGTATGCTGGGAATTGTAGGTCTGGTAGCTGAAAGTGTGATTGAAAACAGCTGATTTTTCACCGTGGGGCTCCCTGTCGATCTTTAAAACATGTAACTTAATCAACCACTCTGCTCTGCGGCCATACAGAACTCCACATTCATACAGTTTTTGGGGTTGTTTTTTTTTTTTTTTTGTCAAATTTTATTATTTACTGTAGGAATTTTTTTTTTTTTTATGGCCTCAAAAAATCGAATGTGCATGATACACCCTTCAAAACCGATTCTAAGCGTAAGATTAAAAGTGAACATGATTTCGCTACACAGTTATGAGTGCCTCTTTTAAAGTACAGTATATCAAAAAGAAAAAAAAAAGAAAAAAAGACAAGCACACACATTGTCTCCCAGTGGTGTAGCTACTTAATTAGGAAGTTGTGAACGGTTTTGTCCTTGGGTGGTAAGCAAGTAATCGACAGAAAGTAGAGAATTACAATAGGAAGTGTTCGTTTATATGCTCTCAACACAATCCAATCTCTGCTACACGCGTTTATCAGAGTGATTAGCAGTTATTGAAAATGGGTCACAGCTGGAAACGGTAAAAAGAGATAAGTACTGTAACATCTCCACCACGTCTGTTTCTCTCCCTGCGTATCTGTTTCACTGAGCTCTTTCTCTCTCTCTCTCTCTCTCTCTCTCTCTCCCCCACTCTCTCTCTCTCTCTCTTTCTGTGTCTCTTCATCCACAGAGATTTGTCTGGAGACAGACAGAACCTTTTTTTTTCCCCCCCAATTTTCACTTTGGTCTGAAATTAGAGCATGTGTGATGAATGCCTCCCAGTGTGTTTCGTTGTTGTTTTTTTTCTCCTTCTTTTTCTTTTGCTTCTTCTTCTTTTTCTTCCCTTTTCAGAAGAAGTCAAGCTTCATTCCCTCTCTCCCGCACTTAAAGTCACATTGAGATTAAGCTGAGACTTGACGACAGGGGCTGGTGTCATGGACCAGCAGCGTGGGCGTAATTGACGCGGAAGATGGTGGACACTTCTTAGTCAGTGTCGTGAAATACCAGCGCTCTTTAAAGCGAGACAGTGTCATAGAAATATAATTCCATTTGTGTAACAACTCACTGTTTCTTGCTAACGTGGGCAAATAGCATGCTGTACCTTGAAGGCATACTATGTGATAAGAGCTTTAAAATATCTCTGATCTAACAGGGCCTCATTATTGAAAGACAAAGACACCATTAAAACTGGCTTTAAATCTGCTTAAAACTACACTGCACAAAAGCTGTCATTAGCGTAGGAACTTCTGAACACATTAGTGCTGATGTGTTTTGTCTGCATCGACTTCCTGTACAATTCCATATTGATTATGTATTGTTTATTACCGCCTCTCACTGGAAAAAGCTCTAAGTGGTCGAACCTTCTGATATTTATTAGCTTTCCGAAATCTTCCGGGCCTGTTTGCAGGTTATTTAGCATTTCCTAACAGTCCAAAATCTCGGGCAGGCACTAATGAATTCTCCAACAGATCTCAACGACTATGAACCGGCCCTTCAACAAATGTTTGAGATTCTCAATTTTCAATTCTAGTCTGAAAACCTGCTTTGTTCAGTTCATCCTGTCGTTAAATACACTTAAGCTGGATTCCCGCGGCAGTATAAAGCAGTATAAAGAGGCGGGGCTGCACTGGGGGGAAGTGACAAGGGTGAAGTGAACTGTCAACGCTGTCAGGCCCTTCTATTGGATGCAGTGATTTCCTGCTAACTGACCACATGTTGGTATCACATGGAGCCCTCATGCTATGTCATCCCCCTGACTCTCCGCACTCCCCATGGTAACGGTCTGCCAGGCTTCATTAATGCCCATAACCAACCATGTCACTCTGGGGTTGGGGGTCGAGTGTGAGGCAGCCCAGACACATCTGATCCAGTTACTTCCATCACGTTTCTCTAACAGTTGGACATGCTCAATCTCATCAGTCATAATAAGGATAACCGATCCCGTCCGAGCCCCTAACTCCCTGGTGTTCCCGTCTACCAAGCCAGGAACTGCTGTCATGCACCTTAACACACGTATGAACTGGTGTCTATGGATCTAAACTGTATGGAGGAGCAACATCCCTGCCATTTAAACTGTTCTGCATGAGGACTAAGGCCCATTCTCTCTCCCTCCGTTTGACCCCGGAGAACCCGTCCTGAGTCCCAGACGCACACGAAGGGACAAACGACTCGGCACGACCGGTCATCTACGGACACGGTCGTCCGCTGACGTCCCGAACGCGCGGCCCTGACCCGCGCACGCCAGTCTGCTTCTCTGCCCACCTGCTTGTCCGTGTGTTTGCCTTCCTGCCGGGCGAACCACTCTCTGATAACAACCTTCTGCTCTTTACCAAGTCTGTTTTAACCTCCAAAATCTCAACAAATGTCCTCAGATAGACCTCATACCTGTTTCTGTCCCTTCGCTCCTCAGCACTCCTAATTCTCAAACCCCCTGCTGAAGCTAAGAAATAAGGTAAAACTTTTTGGGGGGGAATATTCCTACGTTTGAAGTTAACTGATTTTTAAACTTTTACTGTCGTCAGGAGGCCTCAAAAGTAGTGAGAAACTGTAAATAATTTTGCGAGATGTTAACTTTAATATATTGAACATCATATATCAGAAATAGATATGTAACAGTTTATACTGTTATAATCAAATGAGGATGCCCATAGTTATTAGGGTCAACAACGACCAGTTTCAAAAGAGAGAGAGACACATCTAATTCTTTTTATCCAGGTCATCAGATGGGCGAATTCCATGATACTTTTTGACTGTTGATCAGTAATGAGATAACAGATAACTGCTGGGGAAGAGAGGACCAGGGGAAGGGAGGAGAGAGAAAGAGGTCATTTAGAGGTCATTAAAGAACAATACACACTCCTACAAAATACCATCAAAATCCGCTCAAGTGTGCCCAAACATAACACGCAAACACACACACGCACATGCATGCTCATGTGCACGCGTGCACATACACACACACACACACACACACACACACTATATAACCTAACACAAGTTTAACCTGAGGCTCAGATACCATTTGGCTGCATGAAGATTTTCATCAAGCAATCTTTGATTCTTCACTACTTTGAATTGGTATCAGGAAATCAAATCATTCTTTTAAGGCCAGGGCTGTCTAACTAACTGAATAATACACCTCAACTTCTCTCA
>NC_044509.1:7809946-7812446 GCF_902362185.1 Chanos chanos
CATGTGAATATCGCTGAATTACTGTCACTCATCATGCGACAAAGAGCGACATGTCATTTAATCTAAATTTCATTAGAACAGTTGGCACTCCACAGGATCAGTAGTAGCAGAGCTTGGTATCGGTAGCAATGCTCTCTCGGTTCAGATACCATTCAATGAATAGAAAACTGAATGGTATTTACAGTAACAACACTAAATCAGTAAAATACTACATTTCTTGTTGTTTAATATAGCTCTATAATATACATATATATGCGTGTGTGTGTGTGTGCGTGTATGTGTGTGTGTGCGTTATAGAACTCATTTTTTCTAGCAGACAGTTGCACAGTTACTGTGCAGTGACAGAAAATGAATAGCCATTACCAGCAGCCAGTGTTTTTGGGGCAGGACACACGGGCCAGCAGAGAAATAGGAGGTATAATAGTGGAGACCAACCGGCCTGTGTAGTGGAATGAACAATGTGTATCTGATACATTCCCGACGCAGCGTAAGCACCGATTTTTAAAAGGGGCTTAATTAGGTTAAGAGCAGGCCTTACGTAAGTGGTGGTCAATCCCCCATGGCCTTGACCTCTTTGTCTCTCTGCTCTGTGCTTTTGTAGCCCCCCTCCCCCCCCCCTCACCATTAATGAACTAAATAGTGTTTCTCTAACCCTTACCTTTATACAGCCCTCCATCACTGAGGGGAACCAGCCAGCTTTTAGCGCACGCGTGCACGCGGCTCGCGCCCGTCACTGGCCGTAAATGTGTACTGCTGGAAATGTGAGATCGGTCTCACCGCCCTTGATAAAGTGGTATTAAACTTTTTGAATATTCATAAAACTGCATCGGTATGCTCTACGGTTGAGCTCTGTCCAAAGATGAGTCTGAAGAAAACGTCTCAGGAAAGCAAATCGTGATTTTTTATAATGATTGATGTATCTTCTTCTTTTTTTTTTTTTTTTTTTTTTTGTACGAGTGAAAAAAAAAAAAAAATCACTCTCTCACATTCTCTCTTCTGTTCCTCACTATTCCTCGACCAATTTCCTCTCAGACAGATGGACAGACACATTTGGTTCCCATGGTAACCAAGCTTTTGTCTACCTCGTTGCCAGGTGACCGGTTGTCATAGAATCCAGACAGCTGCACATTTAGCGCATGATATGAATCTCTGTGTCTACGTCTCTAACAATGTCTCTCCTTCTCTTTCACTCCCTTTTTCTTCCTTTCAATGCCCTTGATCCTTCCCATCAGCATATTTCCTTTCATCCGTGTTTTTCTCCTTGTAATTTTTTTTAAATCCACTTAAAAGGCACGATGCGTCAAGACCATAGCACATTTCAGCATCTCAACTGGTGTTTAGTGTATTCTGCGTTATTACGTGACTTAAGGAATTACCTGGGCAACAAGTTGTTGCATGCAGTACCACCTTTGACCAGCAGGAGGATGTGAAGGGCATGAATGTCACACTTCAACAGTGAGCCACTAAGCTGAGGGCAATGACTCACAGACTAGGTTGGTGCACAAGGACCACACTCATTTGGTCACATGTTAAAAGAAGTATACCCTGTCACACACAAGCACCTTGCTGTGCAGCTTTACGTATAGAGTGACTGCTGAGAGAGAGAGAGAGAGAGAGAGAGAGAGACGTCTGCCCTTCACATGACACAGTTTAGGATTGAACATAACTGCAGTTGGGTAAATTTGGCTAATTCTGCTGATGTGCCGCAGGGAGAGAGAGCGCCACATTTCAGCTGACTGAACTGGGTTAACATTGAATGTAGGGCAAACTCCCAAACCACACACACACACACACGCACACGCGCACACACACACACACACACACACAACATTTCCAAAACTCTTTTCCCAGCACTCGCGCTCAACATAAACTCAAAGCTGAGACGGAGACACAAGCAGATCACCCACAGAACAGCAGGAGAACAAACACGCATAAACACTCACCTATCTAATGACTGACGCTATGAAATACTTTCACGTATGAGAATTCACATCTCATAAACTTACACACGATTCATGTTCTCTTGACTGTCTGCTGAATAAATATTTATTTTACAGCACACCAAATTCACGCGCATACCTCTTAATCTAGGCCTCAATCTGTTCTGTTCACCTAACGTGGAAAGTGGCATATGTATTCATTTGACTGTGTTTATCACAGTCCTAACCACAAGAAATAAACATTGAGTTCCACTCAACGTAAAAAAAAAAAAAAAGAAAAGAAAAATCCACACAGTGAATTAGAGAGAGTGGGAAAGACTGAGGGAGAGATGGAAAGAGAAAAAGTGGAACTACACAAACAGAGTGTTAGAATACAGAGAGAGAGAGAGAGAGAGAGAGAGAGAGAGAGGGGAGACTAAGAGAGAAAAAAGGGACGGGGAAGAGCAAAAGAAAGGGAAAGAGAGAGAAAGAGAGAGAGAGAGCGAGAGACTGGGGAAAACAGACAAACGGTGAAGCCATGAGGTATCTCAATAGCGAAAAAATTCCAAGAGACATGAGCA
>NC_044509.1:7814946-7819946 GCF_902362185.1 Chanos chanos
GTGTGTGTGTGTGTGTATGTGCGCTTATGTGTGGCAGTAATATATGGCCACAGTGTGCAGCACAGAATGTTTACCATCTGTGTATATGAGTAAAACGTGGTCATACAATACACAGATCTATATGTATGCATCTCATTTATGGGATGCTGCGTGTGTGTGACATGATGCTTGCATGTGTGACACACACAGAGAAAAAGCGGTTCTTATGGACCGTGTCAATTACAGAGCGCTGAAGCTGTGTTTCTGGTTTACCTGTTCAATTTGAGGAGAACACAAAGTGTGAAGTCAAAACTATTTAATTAGATTCAATTAAGCCAAAAATTGTGCACAGCAGGGGTTTTCTGTAGAGCTACATACACTTTTGTTCAACTTAGACCTCTTGCAGCACACACACACACACACGCACACACACACATACACACACACACTCAAATAAAATCAAATATGCTCTCTATCTACTTTACCCAGATAGACTCTACCTAAGACCACACTGACTAAAGCCAAGGTGAATTTTTCTCATACTTTTATTTACCATATATATTACCTTGAGGGAAGAGGTTATATTTTCAGTCTGATACCAGTGAGTCAATCTTCATCCACTGCACAAACTCGAGTGGATATTTATGAGAAATATCCCCATATTTATATAAATTTTTTTTTTTTTGCCTTAAAATATCGTCAAGAACACAACTTATTTACGTCCAACAGCTCCGTGCACGCATCTGAGGCCTTCAAACAAATGTACAAATATTTACGCATTTGGTCTGGATTTTGAACATGAGAAAGTGAATTTTAAAAATCTTTTTTTTTTTTCTTTTTGATATGGTGACAATAAAAGTTTTGCTACACCCATTATAGACTCAACGTGTGTGTTTTTCTGAAAGGGGAGAGTGCACTTAGTTGAGAGTGACATGTGAAGAAGGAGGAGTGATGAGAGACTGATGAATTTGTTTCCGTCGTGGCGGTCACGTCTCACGCTGGTGGTCCCTGCTAGGACAGTTATTATTAGACTGAGAAATCAACTCGATCATCATCCTGCCTGAAGATGTGTCCTCACGAAACTGCGTGCACGTATACAACAAAAACAACAACAACAACAACAACAAAAAAAAGTTAAAAAAAAAAAAAAACCAAAACAACAACAACAACAAGAACAAGAAAACAACCCTATGTCTGCCGTTTTACTCCCTCTATACGGGGTTATCTCGGTTTTTTAGCGACGCGGATTTTTACTCTTCTTGTCAAAATGCCTGTTTAGATTTAGTATTCAAGCTTGACAAGGAGTCAGACACCAACTGTTGATGTGGAAATGAGCCAGGGGCAGGGAGAGAGAGAGAGAGAGTGAGAGAGAGTGTGTGTGTGTATGTGTGTGAGAAAGAGAGAGAGAGAGAGAGAGAGAGAGAGAGAGAGAGGGGTGAGGTGGCAGAGGAGGGAAAGTGATCATACAATTAAAATGCCAATGATGTCAGTCTCTACTTACTGCAGCGCAGCAACCAACCATAACGAGACAGTTTGTGGATAAAAACAATGGGACAGAAACAAAGCTATGCGTGAGAGAAGGCCTTAAACAGGAACAGACAGACAGACAGAGAGTGAGAGAGAGAGAGCGAGAGAGAGAGAGAGAGAGAGAGAAAAGAGATTATGAAAGATGTAAATGGGGATGCAGTAGACACAGAGCTCTCACTACAAACTAAGGGGTAACTTAGAGTAGCTTGATTATCTTTAAATAAAAGAAAGAAAGAAAGAAAGAAAGAAAGAAAGCAAGCATGAAAGATTTTGCCACATTTTTTCAGTTTTATATATTTTTTTTTTCCTTCTACGACTGGAATGCACTGTGTATTTGCGGCTGCGGTAACAGTGGGGAGATGGGAAGAGGAGCCTGCGAGGTAACTGGAACCAGCAGGGAGAGAGAGAGCTGTACAAAATTTCACTTCAGGCTCACAGACATCTCAATCCCAGTAAGGGCTCAGATATGTTATCTGAGGTCAAGTGTCCTGAACCTCTGCTTTCCATCTTTCAAAAGTTCAAATATATCCTTCCACACCGAGGTCTCACCATAAGTTTCCACGTTGTAAAACATGCACAGTAGCCTGAGGACAGCTTGGCAGATGTCAAGTCGTTTCTTCCGTTACTGGTGACTTTTTTTTTGGAGGAAGAGAAAACGACAAGTATCATATTAGTGTCACGGATTTGTTTAGACTGGCGTAATTTATGGCATTAACGCAGTATAATAAAACTCTGTACCTTTGCTGTTTACCGTTCGGCACGCACGCTCTGCGTTAAGCGGGAAAAAAAAAAAAAAACATTTCGGTGGTGTTAACGTCTTCCAAAAGTCGTCGTGCCATGACTGGTCAAGTAAGGAAAACAAGCCGTGTTCCAGTACGTTGGAACAAGACTCGCTGACTTGAATTGTTTCAGTGAGTACAGGCAAATACCCTTGATCAACCGAGATCGTTTTGTCTTTTGCAAGTGAGAATACAGATCCTGTACTGAAGGTATGCATCACTGCCAACGCGAGACTAGTACCGAACTAAAATCATAACGCGCACAAACGCAAATGTGAATTGTGCTCGCGGCTCTTAAATGAATTATGCTCGACACTAACATTTCTGCCACGTTTGCCGTTTTAGACACTGTGTGAACATCACACTGAACCAACTATAGACTGAACAATTCTTGCCAGCAATTTGTGATGGCAAACGTTAGTTCAGCTTGTCTGAAGACTTCAAAAACTAGGAAGTTCCTTGGTCTATTACTAGCAAATAATAGACCAAGGCAGGGTTTTACTGACCTCCAGTCTCGGAAGCAGTGTGCTACTTCGAGAAACAGCTCATATTTCATAGGGGAGCTCCAGAGTACAGTCTCGAAAACATCTCATCATTATTCCAAGTACCTCACCAGTTTTTTAAACATAAAAGCAGAACTCCTCTTCCTCTTTAACGGGGCTATTGGCACCAGATGGGTGGAAATCTTCATGAAAAAAAAAAACACTACAAAAACAGTTCACAACAACAACAACAACAAGAACAACAACAACAAAAATAACACTATGGTCGCTCCAGTGTCCTCAGGCAATTCCTCACAAGAGTCAGTGCATGTGCAGTCTTGTATGTCTGCGAATGGCTATGACAGGAATAATGATGGCAGCGTGAGACGTTTTCACATGAACACAAATGAGCAAAGATGCATTTCATCTGCCCTGAAAAAACAAAAAAATCCATGTTTCTCTGCATGACATCCTTTCTCTCCTTCTCTCTCTCCTTCTCCCTCTCTCTGTCTCTCATTCTGTCATGTGCAGTAGAGACAACCAGTGAGAGATTAGACCTGGCGTACTGGCCTACTCCGAGGTGATATACACACAGCAGTCGCACCATTGTCTCAGTTATCACAAGGTATTGTCTTTCTGTCATGCCCAGATTCCCATACAAACTGTTACAAAGCAACAGACAATTAAACTTCTAATAACAGGGACCGATTTTGTTGTGCTTCGCGTTTAAACGCTCGACGAAGTATGATTTTCATCGTTGCTGTCGACAATCCTCTATCGCACTTAAAAAAAAAAAAAAAAAAAAAAGGTTTTTACACACAGTTTTAAAAACACTCACAGCTGTGGTCCATCTGTAGAGGAAACATATGGAGACAAATGCGATACCGACATTGGTGTGTGTTTGAACTCGAGTAGTCCAACTCTAGTACATAAAATAACGAGGTCCATAATTCAACGGCTGCGTGTTTGTGTGCGCTGTGCATCCAAGAGTTCTGCAGAGTTGAGTCAGTAAATTACACTGATAAGGACACTCCCCTGTGGTGATGAGTGTGTGCGTCCACGACATTTCAAACTCTGACATTTGGCCTTTTGAAGTTCCTGGGTTCCTCCTGTACGGACAGTCATTTTTCATCACTGCTATGAAACTCAGCCTCCTTTTAAAGATGATCTCATCCTCTTAACTTTGTTTTTTTATTTCTTGACAATTTTTTTTTTGTTTTAATCGTTTGACATAAAAAAAAAGAGAACAAAATCTTGATGCAAGAGGGGTCGTAAAAGAGTGATAAAGTGGGAAAACCAGGGAGTAGAGGAAAAAACATGTTTTTTTTTTTTTTTTTGAAGCACAAAATTTGAAATAAATAAAAGTAACACAGTGAACTGGATTCCTACGTTTCCAAACAAGTTGGCAAACAATACAACAATTACATACTGACGACAAAAAAAAAAATCTAAACATGTATGAAATAATCATGTCATATATCCTGTATATTTTTTTTAGTGGTTGAGTTCTTTTTAGCTTTCGCTTCTTTCCTGTGGTTTGGTTTTTAGACTGGCGCACACACAAACACACACACACACACATACACACACATATCCTTTGAATATCAACACAGTCTGCACAGAACCCACGCCATTCCTCCCTAACACACACACACACACGCACACACACACACACACACACCACCACACACACACACACACACACACACAAAAACAGTCACACAAACACCTCCTGTAACACTAGAATTCCTACAGCTGGCAACCAACAGCATTTGAATGTGAATGAGTCACAAAGACCTCCATGCTGGCGTGGAGCTCCTCTGTAGACCTGCTCCATTCACTGAGGACAGAAAACAGCTCCATGCCCTCAGTAACTCAGGGTCACCCCTCCACCCCAAAGCCACTGTTTGACCACCCTGCCTGGGCTCCGTTCGGAGTCTCTGCCCCGCAGGGTCCGCGGAGAGTTCGGAGGGGTGTGTGGGAAAGCTGATGGTCATACCAGCATCTGAAGAGAGTCAAAGAAGTTCTCCGCGGTTTTCGAAGACTCTGGTTTTTTTTTTGAATCGTACGTGTGTATCTGTGTTTGCGTGAGAGAGATTGTGTGTCAGCGGGGCCCGACGGTCCGTCTTCGCCTCATACTTTGTAGTAGATGTTGGCGGGGCTTTGAGGAGGCATCTCCTGGACGATGTACACCGGGTGCCCGTAGTCGCCGCTGACTTTCTCGTAGTGAGGG
>NC_044509.1:7827446-7892446 GCF_902362185.1 Chanos chanos
TATCCCTCTCTTCAGTCCTTCATCTTCTCCCCCTCTGTGTCTCTAGTGAACAGCTGGTGAAGAGAATTCCTCCAATCCCCCCTCAACACAGTAATCTCTGTCAGCTCACACGTCTGTCTGTCAAAAGGCTCTTTATTCACTAGCCGGCCCAAGCGTGTGTGTGTGTGTGTGTGTGTGTGTGTGCGTGTGTGTGTTGGTGTCTGTGTGTGTGAGCGTGTGTGTGGGACGTTTTGTTTATGTAGGAGTGGGTGAGAGTGTGTGTGTGTGTGTGTGTGTGTTTGTGTGTGTGTGTGTGTGTGTGTGTCTGCAGCGTGAGCACGTGTGTGAGTGTGTTATGTTTGTTTTTGTTTGAGATGATGATGTGTGTGTGTTGTGCATGTGTGCTTTTTTTTCTTTTGGTAATAACTCTGAGCAGTTCGGAGCCTCCATTCGTGGAGTTTGTGTTGGGACGTAAAGCCAACTTGAATCTCCTTCACGATGGGGAAACAGCATGAGTCTACGTGTGTGCGCATGTGTGTGTATGTGTATGCACGTATGTGAGAATTTCAATAGGTTACTCATTCTGTCATCCTCTGCTTTTGTGAAATATTTCCGTTTGCACTTCTTCCTTATAAAGGTCATGCATTTAGTCTCATCCACTAATTGGATAGAGAAGGTTTTACACAGTGATTCATTAACCTTCTGGCTGTGGCAGCTGTTCACAGTACACACATTATCTATATATGTCTACGCACACACACACACACAACACACACACACATGACTAAACCAGAATGGACTCAGACAGATACACAGACAAACACAGGGACAGAGACATAGCTGTGGACACATGGACACAGATACACACGCACAGATACGGTCACACACACACACACGCACACACATACATACAGACATAGCCACACACGCACACACACATATACATACAGACATAGCCACACGTGCACACACACAGACACGTACACACATACAGACATAGGCACAGACACACACACAGACACTGACACAGGGGCATGCCATAAGAACTTTTGACTCACATAGCACTGATTGTTGACCTAGATTGGGAAGGCGACATGTCACTTTATGTTACTCACAGTCAGCACTCGGCACAATCCTTATACACACACAGACACACACACGCAGACACACACACACACATACACCCTCTCTCTTTCCCTCTCTCTCTCTCTCTCTCTCTCTCACACACACACACGCACACACACACACACACACACACACACACACACACACACACACACACACACACACACAGACACACACACACAAACAGACACACACACACTAAATCTGTATGCTTCATTTCCTCAGATAATTCCAACTTAAGACTGATAAATAAACCAACAACTATCTTTTAAATAATTAACTTCTATTTACAAAGAGCAGCGATACACACTGTGTCTTAAACACATACAGAGAGGGAGGGAGAGAGAGAGAGAGAGAGAGAGAGAGAGAGAGAGAGAGAGAGAGAGAGAGAGAGAGAGAGAGAGAGAAAACATACAAGTAAGGTATATCTTGATTTTTACAAAACTCAGTATGGGCAGGAAAAACAAATGCTAAGGAGAAAAAGCAGACTTGTACATCCACCACCATCTGAATACTTTCAGAAACAAGAGTACACCCAGCCACTCCTCTATTCTTGTAAATTATTGACTAAGTTTGGTTTGATGCGATGTAGCTTTGTTTTAGAATGGGACTTTCCTGATGTTGTTTTTAGACTGGGTTTGAGTTGAATGTCCCTTCGGGAGACTTTGCGAATGCAGATCTAAAAAAAAAAAAAAAAGTCTAAACAATGATACGGCAGCCAGAGTTATACAACTTTAAACATTGGCTCTGATCCTGGAGCAGTGGCACATAAACACTTCTCTCCACGCCCTGATTCAACCCAGACAAAAAACATATACCGCCCTAATGCCCCATACCAACACACACAAAACGCACCTACAGACACAAACACCCACATGCCCCTCAGAAATAAGGCCTACAAAGGAATGGGGATTCATGCGAGTTCATGTCCACAAGCAAATAAACTTTCGAAAAGTCATTCATATCACACATGCGCGTGCACGCACACACGCGCGCGCACACACACACACACATACACACACAAATCAAAATGGGTCATTTCTGTGCAGTGCCCTTGAGCAGAGTACAGGAGCCCATTACAAGCAATTAAGAGCCAGCACACTAAACCACCTTAGCGTGTTTATGCAAATATGCCATCCAAGAGACCAGGGGATGAATTTCCTCTACAACCTCTCTCTCTCTCTCTCTCTCCCTCCCTCTCTCTCTTTGCTCCAGCCTCATTAACTGGCATATTGTATAAATTAACAAATGCCAAGATAGGTTAATTAAAAATGATTTCCCTATGGAGAAGACACACACACACTCATAAACATAGAACAGACTTGACTTATTTATCCATCTATTGATCTCCAAAGACCCAGATATGAGGGAGAATAAGATGAAGCTATAGGATGAAGTGCCTCTAGGACCACTACTTGTGATTGGACAATGCAAATGAGCTTCTCATCCAAAAAGCCCATGGCTTAAACTGTGCATATCAACGCATTCACGTTATCGGCACAACAGACGAAATATTCGGTAATGAAATATTCCTCACATGTTTCTATGCTACAGATGATTTCAAATGACAAAATGACTAAAAGATGAAATATTAACAACTGATCAAATTTATGCGTCAAATTAATGAGTGTTGAATTTTTTTCTTCTCCGTGTAAAAAAAAAAAAACAAAAACAAAACGAAGAAAGAAAAGTCCTGGAGTTACACAGAGTTCATCTCAAGAGTTATTTTATATTCCATTAACGCATTAACGCCAACACATGCTAGCGTCCTCGCGAGAATGCTACTCGGCACAGCGTAATTTATACCGACAGATCTACCGCGCGCCGATTGCTGAAATACAAAATGAATATGAATTCCTCACAGATGATGTAGTAGTCTTGTAGACTCTTGAATTCATGGCCCCACAGGTTAGGAGAGAATTCCTGAAATTTGATGGTGAAACGCATGTCGCTGTTGGGTTTGTCGCAGGTGAGGAGGAGGTTGGGGGCGCCGATGACCTCACACCGGTCGGCCTGCTCCCGCGTGGACACCAGGTAGAGTTTGTAATACTCGTATTCGGGAGGGGAGTGGGGTCCGGCGGGGCTGGAGGCGGGGCAGATCAGGTCCAGGCGGTCTCCTATCTGGGGGTAGAGCACGTACCCCCTCTCGTCTCCAAACCTGCCACGGACAGAGAGAGAGAGAGAAAAGAAGAAGGTAAGGATGGTATCCACGGCAACGGAGATAGGTGGTCTGATATTTAGCCTGCTGCTGTGGCTGACGGGTTTTTGCTGTGTGTGATGCTGGGGTTGCCCTTTTGTTCCCGCTGATTTTTTCGGAGATGCAAACACTGCTCTTGGTGCCAGACAGTGTGTGATGGACATGAAGAGGTGTGAGGCTGTGAGTGTGTGTTTGCGTGTGTGTGTTGAAAACATGAGTGGCTAGTTGTGAGGGGGTGTGTGTGTGTGTGTGTGTGTGTGTGTGAAAAGTGAGCAGGGGCTGTGTACGAAGGCCGTGCTTGGAGAACTGTCTCAAAGAACTGTTAAGATTAAACAGAGAAGAACAGATTTTGGGGTCTGATACTGATTCTCTCTCTGATCTCCAACATTAAGACTCCATTTACTGGATAAACCACTTAACTAAACATTAACCGCTCACACTGAACACACTGCAAAGGCCACTAAAGTGTGAATTAACTCATTAAAGTGACACGATGAACTATGGCATTTACATAGGTTTAATTAACACAAGCATAAATCATTTAAGCCTATCAAAGTGATAAAGATACAGTCAAAGGCCAGGTATTGACTGATACACTGGTCAGAACCACATAACTGTCTCGCATTAATTCTATGTGTGAATAGAAATGCCAGAGTATACTCTGATTTGGTCTTGTAATGCTTTACACACATGAATAAGTGATCTTGTATTCTCAGTATTCATTTGGTTAAACGCAAGGCTAAACGCTCCGTGGCGGCTGCTAAAACACGGTCAGTCTACGGCTGTGTCCCTGACAAAAATCTCACCTGACATTTACCAACGTGACATTTCAATCTCATTCAGAATGTGAGGGGGAGTGAATTCTCAACTTCAGGATTCAACTTGCACAAGATAACGGCTTCACTCTTGAGTTTTTCTTTCTCTCTTTCTCTCCTCTAAGTATGTAATGCCCTGAAAACGCTATGACATTTCCGCTCGGCGGGGACAAGGAGAGGAGAGGCTAATTAACTGGGCCCCGGGAACAGCTCTGACACCGAAGATACTGGTTTGCATGCACATGCTCTTTCTCTCTCTCTCTCTGTTTCTTCTTCTTCTTCTCTCTTTCTCTCTCTCACAAACACACAAACACGCGTACGCACACACACACACGCAAACACATGAACTTGCACATACACACACACTGATACACACACACACACACACAAACACAGACACCTATTCATATCTATAGAGAGTGAAGATTAATGTGAAGGTGGAAACATGAAAAAGGAGTCATAAGCCAGTCGAAACACCTGACCTGCTGTCTGACGCCACACACATTAGCACTCAGTCAGCTGTGTGTCACACTGCCACACACATGTGACCTCAGCACTGATCAGAGATCAGGACCCCGTTTGCCCCCTCCTAAGCTAAATGACCGGCCACACACACAGACACAGACACACACACACACACACACACACCCCTAAGCTCCTCTCCCACCATTGAGCGTTAGCAAACGGAGGCATTTAGCTCAATAGACCCTTAACAAAACACGTATTTAAATTCTCCAAGGTCACGCATCTCAAATATCCATGTAAACGACAGTCTGGCAGCGAGCACCAATCGGTCAGAAAGATCTTCACCGCCAAAAGAACTCCTTGTATTTGCGACGCTAATCTCGGCCAATACGTTAACTATAAAGTCGAACTGATAAGGGACTTACTGATTTGTTCACCGCAAGCGATTTAATCATATCGCATGCTTTAACTGAAGAACTCTCTTGACACCATACGTACTATGAAATCTACACTAATTTGGTTTGCGCCTCCTATGTTTTGACAGAATTCGGTTCACAGGAAGGTCACTGGATGTCTGGATTAACCATGTGACTGTGCCGAGACCTTAGTGCTTGTTTCAAAATGAGTAAGTTCGTGGGAGCGATGAATCTACTTCATTATCTCCTTTCCTTCAAAGGTCAATTAGCAGACAATTAAAAGACAGAACAGAGAACAGATCTTTGGAGTAACCCTATTTTTGTGTGGCCTACACAACATCCGAATGAAGATGTCAGATTTTAGCGTTAGGGTTAGTGAAAAATGAAATATTTCATTTTAACAATCGGCATTCGTGTGTTTTGTCTCCCCAGCTTTGAATGTTTTGTCCGGATGTCCTTCTAGAATATCCTTTCAGGATGCTGTAGACCTGTAGGAGTCTGCGTTTAAAAAGAATTCACACAGACAAAGTCTGGAGATGACAGCAAACACCTTAATGCTCCTCAAAAAAAAGTCAAAAAACGACATCTACATTCTCAGCAGAGATCTCGCCAGCCCAATTTATCTTTATTCGCAAAAAAGCCAAAAAAAAGGTGGGGGGGGGGATCTGTTTTACATGCTACATCACCATATTCAACCTTTATTTCAATAAAAACAAAACTGATCACTATCATCTAACTGTTAATCACATTTATCCCTTAATTATGATTATCTGATGATGTTTATTCCACGCATAAGGTCATCAACTGTGATATCAAAATAGGCTTTGCTATATTTATTTAAAACTCATTACTTCCAGTATTGGAGGCAGCCAAAAAATGAAATTGTTAACAATTTTATCACATAATTATGTTCTGATTGTTAGATTCTGATATCTAATTTTGAAAAAAAAAAAACCCCAAAACACAATTTGTTGAGGTTTCATACATATTTTGTATGAAATTTTATTGGAATATTTTGTTCCGTCTCACTTTTCATGAGCGTGTGTAATTTACGGAAGATATGCCAAAAACCTGCATTCATGCAGATCCAATCTGTTAGAGAGAGCTATTTACAAAAAATCCCAAAAAAGGGGTACTATTTTCCTCATAACACAGCTCCGGGCTTGCTCTAAGGGGTTCTGCTAAGCTGCTTTGTGACAAAGATTTTGTGAGGGGGAAAAAAAAAATCACTATGCAAATAAAGTTGAAGTGAAAATCAAAATGAATGGAGGGGAAGCACAATGAGAAACTCCTCTTGATGTGAATGAGCATGGTGTTCGGGTATGCCTCTTTAATACGATTAAAAGTTTAAAAAAAAGTAAAAGAAAAAGAAAAATGTGTACAGAGTCTGATAAAGTAATCTCTATTCAAACTACAAAAGGCTATGCCACTTATATGTATAATTTTTTTTTTTTTTTTTGATAGAGCAATTACAGCGACTGTTTTCAAATGCAAAAAAAACCAAACCAAACCAAAACAAAACAAAACAAAAAAAAACAACTTAAAAAACATTAGTCATGAAACACATCGAATGGGGAAAAAAAAAAAATAAGTGAAATGAACGAGACCGCGTGGAACAACAGAAGCGACAACAAAACAATAGTAAAAAAAAAAAAAAACGTCCCCCGTAAACTCAGACTGAGGAAAGGACAGGAACTGACTGAATATCTTCGTGATCGAATCTGACAGGGATCAGCCTACATTATAAGAATCCCCATTACAGGAACACAGATATCATCTATAGGAGGGGGGGGGGGGGGAGAGAAATGTCAAAGTTTATGACATTTACGAGACCATCTCAGTCCATGTTGCAATAGCCAAACCATGGCTGAAGAGGCACTGAACTCAAAACTAAACCCAAATGATCTGAGAAGACCCATACTGTGTGGATTTTGTTGTTGTTGTTGTTGTTGGTTTTCTGCTATTTCTGGTGTATCTCGTCTTTTAATTATCGCTTGCGATCAATGTATGTGTGAAAAAAATAAGAATGTGAACAGAGTTATCGAATCAACCCGTCAGACACAGACGCAACAAAAAATCTCTTCCAGAACGGAGACTTTGAGTCCCCGTTACGTTAGTTAGAAATCTACGAAAACTCCAGCAAGGAGATAATTATAACAACAAACTCCTGAAGCCAAAACGTAGATGTGTAATTACCGCAACACCTGTTTCCTTTGCCTAAATAAATTCAAATTAGTACTCATTCATCTGTCATTGTCTATTATGGCCAGCGTGTCTGTTTTTTTTTGTTTTTTTTTCTTTTGCTCCAAGCATGCCGAAAGGCTACGTAAGACCATAGCCCAACAGAGCCCGCAGACTCCGTGGCCCCAGGAAAGTCGATGAGTGTGTATGGTTTTATCATAAGTGCTTTTAGTGTGTTGTTTCATGTCTCTATCAGTGTTGTTTAATGAGCTCAGAGCCTAAAGATAATGGGTACATTCCAGTCCCCTGACTCACTCTTCACCTACCAAACCCCCCTCTGCCCCTCCCCTTCCCCAAACAACAAAATACACGTCGGACCAATCAAGACACACGCAAACATACAGAAAACTATGACTACTGAAATCACATTGTAATATTGGCTTAAATGAACTTGTGTCTGCATTCATTACACAGGGGGGTACTGAGGGGTGGTAAGAGGCACTCTGAGAGAGGGAGGAATGGGTGAAGTGGTGATTCTTCAGTTAATAGAATCACAGGAGAGGAGACCAAGTCTCAAAGCCTCTAACACTCATAGATTACATGAACCGCCCCCCCCCCCACCCAAAAAAAAAACCCCATCATACCCAAATCACTGAGATGATTAAAAATGAACAGGACTAAAAATAACTCTTAACTTTTGTTTGGAGGATAAAGTGCATGATGGAGAGAAATGCACTGCAGATAGGGAGGAACTCCCTATCCTCCACAAACACATTCAGACTCAGACGCACACACACACACGCACACACGCACACGCATAGACAGACAGTCCATCTATTCTATCACTAGGGAATTTGCTGCTTTTCATTCTTTGTGAAGTTTGTGAAGAAATTGTCAGTGTATAGTGTGTATGTTAAGTCTGTCTGTAAGAGAGTGGGAGAGAGAAACAGAACGGCTGTCAGAATTTAAATGAGCAGCTTTGCAGGAGACAGGATAACTACCTTATAATGTTTATGAGAAATGACAATAGACAAACGATGACATTTATATGACCTAAGTAAAGCTAAAATTTTTTTTTGGAGATTTACGTATCTAGTTTATAAAACAAATGCATGGTCCCTTCATTGAAATTTATTTGTTTGTTTTTTAATGTCTTTTCTTAGCATTGTTATTATACCAAATTTACCATTTTTCTGTTATGTTTACCAATTACCTCCACCTCATTTATCCAGGAAACATTGTTTAACCTACTTAACCAAAAAAAGACAGTAACACAGGCAATAGGAGACAGAGAGAGAGAGAGAGAGAGAGAGAGAGAAAATGGGGGAGTATGAAGAGGGTCAGGATTAAATTAGGTAGCCATGGAGGTGAACTGACAAGAAGAGCATGGGCAAAACACAAACAATTTAATAAAATCATGACAAAAATAAAGAAAAAAAAAAGAAAAGAGCCGGGAAATTGGCGCTCTCACGATA
Source organism: Chanos chanos (assembly GCF_902362185.1). NCBI lineage: Eukaryota > Metazoa > Chordata > Actinopteri > Gonorynchiformes > Chanidae > Chanos > Chanos chanos. The sequence goes on from NC_044509.1 coordinate 7,836,100, forward strand.
CGTTTCGGGGGTGATATTTACAGAGACGGACAAGGCCTCTCACTGGAACAGGTTAACTTGGAGAACACTATATGAACCCCCCCCCCCGCCGCCCCCCCACATTGAAAACCATCATCAGTATAATCTTAGGACTGTAATTACACTCCTCTCCACAACACACTGTAATCCTATGCCAAGGCTTTGAAGGCATGCCAAAGAAGCACCTTTGAAACAGAAAATTAAATCTAAGAGATAGACAAGGGAGAGAAGCTTCACAAATGATACTGGCAGGTATTAAGAGGATATGAAATATGAGAAAGGTAACAGCTATGCAATTACACGTGTGGAAATGTGAGCATGTGTTTATGTAAACATACATCAAAAGATGAGTCAGAAAAAAAAAAAAAGAAAAAAAAAAAAGAAGAAGTCTGGTATGAAGAATAAAATACCACTGGTTGTTCCGCCTCCTGTATCTTCAAAACTGTTCTTTTAAAAGAAAAACCTGCCTGATGTAAAAAAAGAAAGCAAAGAGATTTGTGGAGAATATTCCTTTTGAACAACACTCAACTTCACGCAACTGTCACTAAAGAAAACGGATTGAGTAGCACTGCAGTAGCGATAGGTTTCTTCTGTTGTAACTCATAAATATGCTGATATTCCCATTATCTGCTGATGGTTTGAGTTCATGTCGATCCTCCTACAGAGTCACGTAATTGTTTTTTAGAAGGAGTGAAGTGAAAGAGAGAATTACCAGAGCTAAAAGACAAAGATGACATGATTAATCAATAAAAACAGAGAAGTAACTTAAAATGAAAGCCAAGGGAATGAAAGGGAGTGATGAAATGGTGGGAGAGGGAGGGGTGGAGAGAGAGAGAGAGAGATAGAGAGAGAGAGAGAGAGAAAGAGAGAGAAAGAGAGAGAGAGCGTAAGGAGTAATAATCCTCTAACAGGCAGCTTTGTAGGCTAAAGGATGGTGGAGCGCTCCAAATGAGTGGCTGATAGGTAGGTGCCCTGTAAAGGATTATCCTCCCTTACTCACACCCCTTTAATCTGGGGTCAAGTGGTATAGTCCATTTCATGCCACATTCAAAACTGCTTTCAAGAGGAAAAAAAAAAAATCACAATAGGATTTTTTTTCTCCTAAAGAGAACACCTACAAAGTTGCATGAAGAAAAAAAAACAACAACAGAATTTGCTCAAACACAAAGGCTCAGTCCACTGTCTGTTCTCTTCATTCATAGAGCAGTCAGCATCAGAATTTTCAAAGTGTCAAAGTGTCTGTCATTCATCAACAATGGAAGGAAATCTCTGGACAATTTGTCGAATCACATGACATCAATAAAAAAAAAAAAAAAGTCTTGAAATCTCGTCACAGACACAGCTGATGTATCCCTGTCTAGAAAAAGGACATCCAGAACCACATAAACCAGCCTCCAAAGGGTTTTCCCACCAAAATGATTGCTTGGTAAGGGTAACTAGTACATTTCTGCCAAACGCTTTAGGAAAGGGCAGCGAGAAGATTTAACCTACAAACTCTCTGCTCCTCCTTAATCTTGGCGTACCGTATATGTCGGCTAACGTTTTTTCCAGTCCTTGAAATGTTTTAATTTCAAAAGCTTAATCCAGTTAACCAGGCTTTTATCTGCTGCCAATTAGCAGCTGATTCATTAAATATTGAACTGGCTGTGAAGGATTAATTTTTAATGTGCATCTAAGGCACGGAGTTGTTCAACAACTTCCCCTGGAGCGATGCAAAGAGACAGGCTGCACTCAGAAACGTTTAAAGACGTTTACTGAGGGGGAAAATGCTCCACTTTGGATCTCGACGCACCTCGCCTTGCATCCCCCAACCCCTCCCGACGCTTCTCCTCAGCGGCACCCAGTCTGACACTAAAGCGGAGCCCACAGGACGCGGCTCCGACAGGTATCCTCAAGCATATTTCCATCAGGCATCCTCACGACAGCTCATATCCACACACGCGACCACCTTATGACCCCCTAAATAAACAACGCAATGAGCTGTGCTCAGTCCTAACCTTAGTTACTGAGCAATTCCTCATATTTTCTAAAACCATGCAATAGTTTGTGACCTATTATCTAGCCTTTTGGAGTAAAGTACCAGTTTTAATGAAGACTCACACACACACACACACACACACATTTATATGTGCATGTTCGAGTACTTGAGTTGCAATAAGCTTCCAGTACGAGTTGGTAGTCAGAATGACTATTCTTTTGTCTATAAATAGTCTGTCCATGTGTCCCCTGGTGGCTGTATTTAATGTGCGGTGCTCCAAGGCACAAGGGTCCAGGCAGAGGAGCTGTCTGATGGTCCGTGAGTAAACACACTGACCTTTTCAGATATCTGAGCAACATTTCATTCCATATGGATGAGTGAGTCCCAGTGCAAAGCTCACCGTTTGTGTACTTCCCTTTACTACATACATACATACATATGTGTGTGTGTGTGTGTGTGTGTGTGTGTGTGTGTGTGTGATCATTTTTGACTTTTTTTGTGGTCCTCTTATCTTCACAATCTTTTGGAATCGTGTTTTGTCTGGTTTTCATTTTTATCTTCTGTGGTTCTTCATTGCTCTGACCTCTCTCTCTCTCTCTCTCTCTTCCATTACCCCCATCTTTACATACACATGGTCCCTTTTGTGTGTGACCAGTTACTTGTTCAGCTGATGTGATTTCTCTCAGCAAACAGATATGAACAAGTTTCAACTTGGTTCATTCTGCATGATCTCTGTGTATTAAGTTCAGAACTACAGACCTGATCAAATTCTTGGAAGATTTTAAATTCAGATCGTATCTGTGTTTGGCACTCAAAATTTGGGCACATGCCATAAACTATTCTTTATGGGAACACATTGGTTGCAACCTCTTTTTTTTTCAGCAGAAGTTGCAGGAGGGCTCTCTTTCGTCACATCATCATTTTTGTATTTGATCTGTTTTTCTCGAAAGACCAAACCAGAGCCCAGAGGGGCAATGAAAGGGGAAGGTTATTAAAAACAAAGCTTTAGTGTAGGGTATGCGACCCATGCGTGAGAGACAACTGTGCCACCAGGGGCAAAGCACAAATTTCTTACCCATGGACGTTATGCACGCGACCCTTAATGAGGGAGCAATCAGCCATGAGGTACCCCCCCCCCCCCCCCCCCCCCCCCCGTCCCTATTCCCTTTACAATCGCAACGTCCGTCTAAACCCTCAATGGAGTTCTCTACGTTAAGAGAACATGGAAGCTCTCATCTTTTCCAAGTGGGCTAAGAAAATGTTTCAGATTTAATTTACGATTCAAGCTTGACTGACTCGCAAAAACATACAAAACACCGCGCTAATTTGCCAAAACGTGCATTACAACACTATGGTAAGCCATGTGGATCAAGTCCAAGTTTAAACCTTATCTTTTCCTATGAAAAACTTCGAAAACTGAAGGGACAGTGATTTAGAGTCGTAACACTAGTGGTGTTACAGTTTTATATACATTTATGTTTTTGTTAACGAGCAGTTAGGTTATTCCATGTTGCATGCCATGTTCAACATCGTTAATAGTGTCAAATATTAACATGCTATCTGAAGTCACTTTAGGCCCTTCTTTGCAACTGAATCCAAAGTTAACTGATAAAGACATTAGGTATGAAAAGAGATGTTATGGTTTAATGGTGTATTCCAATCCCCTGTGGAGAGGGCAAATTTAACAGGGCCACGGGGAGAAACAAATGCCGTTATACCGGGATATAGGACTTCTCTAATTTTGCTTCGACCACAGTGGCGATATCTCCATTGCCTTACCTTCTATTCAGGGAATTCCAGTATATGGGCTCCATGTTGGTTGCAGCAACTGCTAAACAATCCACAAGGAAGATAATCAGGAAACAAAAACTATTAGCGGAGTCCCAGAGCGCCATAACCACCCAGGCACCCCGTCTCTCTGCTCCCATCTTACTCCCGTGAAAAAATGGGCAGGGGGAGCCTACTCAGACAAAGACTTTGCCGGGTGACCACGGGTGAAGTTCGCTATACCACTCGAAGCATACAGAGGGAGCGTGACTTCAGCAACCTCACAAAAAAAAGCCACAAATTCAAGAATCGAAATCAGTATGCCTGCGAAAATGAAAAATAAAAAAGGTTTTCAGACCTATTGTGCTCTAGAACAAATACCATTCGCTGGTGGTTATTCAGTTGTTTAATTCGCAGCCTATGTCAAAAGAAACAGTTCGGTACATCCATCGTTTTAAGGTATAAAAATAACTGCGGTCCTTGTGGTTAATACTGATGGTATTTCTCCGAGATGGAAAAGTAAACTGGTTAGAGTTTATTTTAGTTGACGATTCTTCTCTGTCTCTTGGACAGCGATGGTTGTCAACAAATTTTGTAGCCTACTGCAGACTGCCATATATTGTCCGTTGCGAGCGTCCGCTGCATCACATCCATTTCTTCTCTTGTCAAGCAAAATCACTTCTGAGCAAATGAATAAGGCATTTGGTCTTTCGGTAGACTGGCTGCTTAACTTCTGCTGTACTCTCCTCTCGCTTGAGGAAACCCTCTTATGACCACTGCTTTGTCTGCCGCACTGGAGTGTCACTGCGTTCTCGCTCGATTGTTCCGACCAGAAGTCATTCCTTAGACATACTCCTTGGAATTTGAAGATTAAAACAATTTACACACGGTGGTGAATACAGTACAAGTCGGTAAAGCCAAATAAAGATGAAATATCAGTGGGAATGCAAAGGAAAAAGATGGACTCTAACTGACATTCAGTCGATGAAGTGAATTTTGTTAATTACTACCCCTTCAAGACGAAAACATTCCTTGTAAGGCAAGGTAAAATAAAATAAAAATCAGTATCCAGGTTTTTCGATTTTGCATAGAAGTCTGATAGTCTGTCTGGCGCACTCTTCCTTGCGGTCTCCGTTTACAGTCTCGCACTTGACTCGTGCACTGTCAGCGAGGGGGCTTGTTTGAAACGGTGGAGGGAGGGACTCTGAAGCTGACTTGATGTATTGAGTGTGTAACTAGAAGCGGAGGTCAAATCTGAATTCAGTTTCTCAATCCGGGAACAGTTGGAACACATTCATGCATGTTCAAACGAAAACGAAACGATACTTCAGTGTCCAAACACACCTAAAGGTAAATTTGTATTCACAAACACTGCTCTGTCGAGCACCAAAAATGTAAGAGTGCGAACCTTTGCAAATTGTTATTCATTCATTTTAGACAAGGTATTGTGCTTTCGGTGTTTCACACCAGTGAAGACTGTCTGTATACGTAAGGAAAGACTCGCATCATCACGATGTGTTTGGCGTGGATTACATTTCAGTGGGAATGATTATTGAAAAATGAAATCTGGCAGTAGAAATAAAACAAAGAGCAACAGCATCGTTTACTAACAAATAATTAAGCCATTCAAACTGAGAACAGCCTGTTTCGAAACTCTTACAAACATCTGTAGAGATTGTCTGGCACAAAGATTCCATTAATCAGAAAAAATGGAGTCGAGTCAACAAAGGACTCAGACGGCGACCTCTCATGCCAAATACGTTTGTGGATCAACTGGTCCCCCATCGCTCATTCTCCCTCTGCCTGTACGTCTTTTGTGACTTTTTCTGAGATCTAGTTGCAAATTATTCTGAGGATATTACAAATAATGCTAATGCAGTCTTGAGGCACAGGTAACAGTTAGATCCACAAGTTAGTTTAACGGACAAAGCAATCTGCTGCTTGAGAACTACTGACAAAAAAACCCCTATGCCTTGACTGCCCTCTTGTGGATTACTTATAATACAACCGTGCGGGTTTCTTGCGCAAACTCGTCTGAGATAGCATCACAGATGTCCATCAAGGTTACGAAATGACCATTTCACTTTTCTGCTACGTAATTTGGCCACGAGACGATAAAGATTCCAAACGATAAAAGCAGCGAGTCGATTCAACGTTTAAAAACTTTATTTTCGTTTAACATATTTGATCTTGTCAAAGAAAAAACTATGCCCTTTATTCTGTTGGTGGGCCTCCCAGTTGTCTTGATTTATGCAATAGACTTACATTCCAAATCAGTTTTTATTTAGCTGACTGGCATGACTGGGAAAGGTATGGGAGGTCCACACAACCCTGCTTTTTTCTTTTTTTTTTCTTCTTTTAATCTAGCGTTACTTGTTTGTACTTCCACACTTTTATGCAATCACAAAAAGTATCATTCTTTATCTGTATCAATCAAAATGTTGCAAATAATTATTCACTAGAGCATTTACATACAAACAATACATACAGAACACTGTGGAAATGTTGTCCTGTTACTTGGTAACATAGTCATAAAAGGGCATTCTTTTTTTTTTTTTTTTTTTTCCTTTTCTCTCTTTTTTTTTTTTAAAGTCAGCCCAGCTAAAGTCTACCCCACAAGCTCCACTTAGCAGATGGATAGAAAATGGACGTGGGTTTTATAGAACTGTCTCTGGGTGTGTTTCTTTATGAGTTAGAATTTCCATGAAATTACGCATGGCAGCTCTATTCTGTACAGTTAAGGCATGTAAAAGAAAACTGACTTGAGGTGAACAAAAGTCAAAAAACAAAAGGACAACTGGGATCATTTGTACATTATTTACAGAGGCAGCCGGTGCCAGGGTCAGAGGTCAGCCCAAACAGACCAGCGGGGTACAGATGTGTGAGTCTCTCCTCTGATAAGAGCGCCGAGTCTCTCTATGCTTCCCACATTGCTGGAAGTAACCCCGGGATGGCGTATAGGGGCCAGTTGCCAGGATCCAGAACCTTCCGTGGAGTGGCAGAGAGACCGCATTTGTGCTCTGGATTCGGTCTCTCTGTCAGCTGGCCAGGATGGGGGAAAAGTCCTTGGTCACTGTTCGTCACTTTGTGCCCAAATCTCCAAATCCTGGTTGGTCACAGCTCCCCGGCTGCTTTAATGAGACTGTGTAAGTGACAGCAGGGTGCCGGGAAGGGAAACTGACAGCTGGCTCTTCTCTCCTTCTCCTGTTAGTGGACTGAGAACAGAAAATAGGAACAAAATGTCTCATATACAAGCTTCTGCATGGTTAAGGCAATGTAAAAAAAAAAAAAAATTCTGAACCATTAGAAACAGAGGTTATAAAGAGTATTGTAACGTAAACTGGGATCATGTGTATATAGCAGTAATCCCAATTCAGCGTGCAGTAACAGGGATGAATAATATTTAAGAGTTCCATCGACATGCAAAGAAACCATTAAAATGCATTTTTGATGTAAACATGACTGAGACGAAAAGTTGCGTACCTGCCTTTCCTATTGATTATTCTATCGCAACGCTATCAACTTTTCTTTTTTTTTCTCTTTCCACCGAAAGTTTTGACATGTCTTGTCAAGACGAGTCCTCCTCTTCATTTGTGAGTGTGACAAAACACTGCAGTCTTCCAGATACTGTTCTCATGAGTAGAGTAAGGATGGAGAGGCAGAGGAACACTGACAGTCTATTCCTCTGGACCTTTCCCACATTCAACATGTTTTCACTAGAGAACTACTCCTTTACTCTTTCATCCAAGGGTCAGGGGTTTCACAGTTTTTGTTGTTGTTGTTTTTTTTATTTTTTTAAACTCGATATAATCCAATACCTCTGTCCTTTCATAGACTGTTTTTTTTTTCTTCTTTTAAAAGGCATTTTTTAAAAAATACTTTTCTCTAGTATAATAAAGGGTTTTATTTTTTGACAAACATTCAACTGAGCACTTTTTTTTCTTTTTTTTTTCCTTTTTTTTTTTTTGTTTTGAATGTTTTAAAATGTTTCCTTCATTTCCTAGCGGGGGGGGGGGGGGGGGGGTGTCCTCAGGTCCGTTCCCTCGAGGAAACAAAACAAAAAAAAAAAAAAAAAGAGAGAGACGCCGCGGCAGCCGGGGTTGTGGCGTAGAGCAGAAAACGCGTTTAGGAAGACGATGGCCAATCCCTCCGTTTTTCTGGGGTTCTCTTCTCTTTCGACCATAGTGTCCGTCTCTCTCTGCAAGCAGAAGCGATGGAAGGACAAATACAGCCAATCAAATCTCAAAGACAGAGCTCAAGTTCGGAACCGCCTGGCTTTTCTTCTTTCTCCGTCGTTGGTGCGCCAGTCTTTTTTTTTTTTTCTCATCCTCACAAAAATAGAAATCCAACCGTAGAATTAAAGAGTAACGTTTTGCTTAGAGCAGAGATCGTCTCAAAGTCTTTCTGGATCAAGTACCGATTAAACTCCACCGTCTGTAACTTCAATGTCTTTCTCTTCAGAAGATAACAGGCGTGTGAACGAGAATCCCAGACCCCCACCTTTGACAAAATGTTAAAGGAGAAAAAAAAAAAAAAAAAAGGCGCAAAAAATGTAGTTGATTTTGCATTCAAAAAAAAAAAGGAAAAAAAAGAATAAGTCAAACTGCTACACACCGCAGATCCTTGGCTTTCATTTGCCACTTTTTTTTTTTAAAAAAAGGACAACAGCACGTCTGTTGCCTCTGAATTAACGTAACGTCCGCAAACACGTCAAACGTCTCGTCCAAATGGAACTGTATCCACAGTGCTCTACGAGTTAATCTGGTCGTGAAAGGGAATACTTTGAAATCTCCTCTTGCTGTAGCTGATTTTTCTGTTGTTGTCTTTTTTTTTTGGGGAAAGACAGCAGGGCAAGGCAGTGTATTCAGCATGTCCATGCGGTTTTTCCTTGTTCAGAATCTTCTGTTTAAGATAATAGGCATTTTCAGAATGGTGATGTGTCTTCATCTAATGTCTCTCTTTTTTTCTTTTTCTTTTTTCTACACGTAGAGAGAAGAGGTCTGGCCTCACGTTTGTGTACTGTTACATTTGTTTGTTTTTTTTGGAATACATTCATTCATTATACACTTTTTCATGGAGGCAAAACAAAAGGAAAAAAAAAAAAAAATCAAAAATACAATAAGGTAGCAGCCTCAAAAGTGCTCCAAATCATAAAGTTCAAATACTTTTCACTTTGTATACAACAATAAAAAAATAAATCGTCCTTTTTGACAAGAGAAAAAAAAGAAAGAAACAAGTAACGTAACACAGCAATTCTCTGTATCTCAGACACAGACACGCACACACGCGCTCACACACACACACACACACACACACACACACACACACACACACAGGATCACAGCGCCATGCCGACTGACTGTAAACCAGTCGTTAAAAAAAAAAAACAAAAACACAGAAATACTCTCTCTAGCACACATAGTGAGCTCAAGGCATCAGTTAACATCTGTCTTCCAATACTTCATCTCCACGTCAGAGACTACGAAATGAACTGTTCACGAGTAGTTGTGGGGTTTTGTTTGTTTGTTTGCTTTTCACTTTTATATTACGTGTGAAGAAGATGGCGGGGGGGGGCAATAATTAATGCTGTCTCACACCGTTCAATGAGACTGCAAAGAGAACAAAACAGCTACACTTTCAATCGAACAGTTTAAAATAAAAATAACAATGGTCATAAAACAAAAGAGAGCCCACTGGTCTTAATGCCCTTGTACGGGTCAGGAGGCCAATACAGCACCGATGACGGGAGACGGGCCAGCTGCTTCCCTCAGCCAGCATGTCATTTCCATGACAACCAAGTCGTGAAATCGCATGGGGTGGGGGGGATGAAGCATCGGAGAAGAACGTAATGTTTAACCGCCCTCTCTGGTCTTTTTTTTTTTCACCCCCACACCTTTCCACTTACAGAACTATGTACAAAAGACCTGCCACACATTCCTTTGCCCTCAAACACACACACACACACACACACTCATTCACATATACACGACCATACATGCTCTTTTGTATACATGTCTGATGAAGTACAAAAATTCTCTGAACAAAATAAAAACATGGCAATTGTTTTTTGTTTTTTTTTCCATACATGTTGGTAAGCAATAAAATTTGTGCAGATTTTTCATTACCTCACACGCTCAAAATCACACTCATGCTCACAAAAATAGTCATTTCATAACCTAATCTAACATCTTTCTAAGGTTTTTTTTTTGTTTTTGTTTTTTTTTCCATTTCTTCTTTTTTCTTTTTTTTAAACAAGTGCAAATATTCAAGTTTTTTTAAATTCAGATTTTTATAGCTTTGTACTTTTGTATAAACATAAAAAATACAACAGTGTTTGTCTTTTCATGAAAAGATTTGTTTTCTGCTAACCGAAAAGAAAAACAAAAACAGAACAAAAAAAAAAAATGCTCTCCTGGTTGCATCCTCACACTCCTGGCCTAGTGAAATGAAGAGGTTAACACCCTCTGTTTATGTAATGTATGTGTACACACTCAAACACACGCAGGCACGCACGCACGCACGCCCTCACACACGCCTGTGTATATTCAATATTCTAAACATAATATATGCAACAATATTTTCACACATTTTGCATTATAAAAAAAAAAAAAAGACAAAACTCCATTTCAAATATTGAAACTTTTGTTATAAAGTGCATTAGCTTAGTTAAGGTGCTTACTGTAAGAGATGACAGAGATTCCACTCTGCACATCAAACCTCACTTCCCTCTTCCCAAAAGAGAGAGAGAGAGAGACAAAGAGAGAAAGAGATTAAGAGAGAAAGAGAGAGAGAGAGAGAGAGAGAGATGAGAGTGAGTGGGCCAGGCCTGAGCTTGGCCTTCTCACTGAGCAGTGCACATTCTTCAGCTGAATCCTCCAGGATTAAGGCCTCAGGTAGACTCAGGTAGATTCTGCTGGATCAGTAATCCTCCACTGGTTCCATCTCCCCCAGAATCATCCGTTCCCCGCCACCCAGGAATGAATAGCCTGCAGGGCGCGATAGCAAAGGCCGCGTTAGGCTGGGCGTTCGTTAAGTCAACCGCGCTGCATAAACTGTTGATTTTATTTGGGGCTCATCTCCGCGCTGTGAATTAAAGACGGTGAGAGATGCAGGCAGATTGGGATTAACACAAGAGGTAAATAGTATAATCTGATATTAACCCAGGATGCTGGGATCTGAGTGCAGCATCATGGTCTGTTTCTTCTTTAATTTCCCTCCTTGTCCGTCGTAAACTCCAGTCTTTCCCATGTGGGCAGCCTGAAACATGGACTAGAAACAGACAGGGGAGAGGGGCGGGTTAAAAGGCAAGATACGCAAGAGAGCAGTTTCACACATGCAACCAGCCCCCCCCACCCCCCCCCCCAAAAAAAGCATCGATTCTGTGAAAGACTCCAGTCATGGTTTCAGAGGGAGCATGCTGTGCCTACCTGCAGGGGGAAATTCATGTTCATGCCTGGAATCTCCTTCGAGAGCTGTTAAAAAAAAAAACAAAACAAAAAAAAAAGAGAGAAATGAAGACTGATTTCGTAGCCCTGAGGTAAAGCCGGAGAAGGCGATGTTCCGGCGGAGTGCCGCGCTGCGGTGCATTGGCTGTCGTACCTGCTGTTGTTGCTGTCTCTGGTGATTGGCTTTCTGTTTGGCACGGCGCTCCAAAAACTGCTTGGCAAACTCTTTGGCTTCGACGGTGTCTCCCAGGTAAGAGCGGATGAAGTCGTGAACCTCGTAAGGAGACTCCACCTCCTTCAGGTAAGCCACGATGGTGGCCACTGTCGGGGGTTAAAGGAGAGAGGAAAGCGTCACGTCCGGGCTTTGTGAAGAGCGGGGGGGGGGGGGCTCAGGCGGAGAGAGAGAGAGAGAGGGGACAGGACTGGTTTGATTACCGTCTAGTGAGGAAGAGGAGTTGTTGGCGGAGGTGTTGAGCGCGTGCAGCATCTGTTCGCACCAGGTGGTGAAACCGTCTTGAGGCTTCATGCCCTGTAAGAGCTTCAGCAGCTTCTCCTCTTCCTCAGTGCGCTTCCTCCGACTCAACATGTACTGCTCACTGCACAGAGATTAGAATACAACGTCCACACAGTCAGGGGATGAGATACAGAGAGCCTGTTAAGTGTGTGAGAGAGTGAATGTGACAGAGTGTGTGTGTAAAAAGAAAGAAAGAAGGAGATTATGTGACAGATAGAGGACGTGTGTGTGTGTGTAAAAAGAAAGAGTATGTGACAGATAGAGAACGTGTGTGTGTGTGTGTGTGTGAGTGAGAGAGGGAGGGAGTATGTGACAGACAGAGGGCACGCACTTGTGTGTGTGTGTGTGTGTGTGTGTGTGTATGACAGAGCGTGTCTGCGTGTGTGTGAGAAAGACTGTATGTGACTTTGTGCGTGTGACAGGTTGTGCCTGTGTCTGACAGCGTGTGACACAGGTACAAAAAAACCCCCAGGATGAGCCGGTAGAGCGCGCGTGTGTGTGTAAGTAAACGCGCCCGGCGGGTGGGGGGGGGTACACACCTGAGGGAGGGGCTGCTGCGGCTGTTTTTCAGGCCCATGTTGCGGAGGCTGGCTTGGTTCTTCACTGCCTCGTCCCAAACACCCATCCCCACCATGTTCCCGCTGCCGACCTTGCCGTCCATGCCCCCTCCCGTCCACATGCTGCCCGAGCTGTCTCCCCATTGGCCCATCGTCAGGCCCCCATGCTGCAGGACAGACCGATGACCCGCACAGGAAGAGACATTAACACATTGCTGGGCTTCTCGTGTATGTTTTCCGAGCAGCTACATTCACAAAACAGTCCTGCTCACGGACTAGATGAATCAAAAACGACAGGTGATGAATCGAAAACTAATTTGATACAAAATATTAATTGAAATAAAATTCTGATGCCAAGTATCATGCCAGGTAAGTAACGTTACGTATCGTCGGTGTGTGTACGTGTGTGTGTGTATGTGTGTGTGTGGGGGGGGGCAGGCGTGTGGGTGAGTATGCTTAATGAAACAGTGATGAAGAAAAGGCAATTAAAATGAAAAATCTGTCTAGACAACTTTGCATAATTACTCAATTACTCTTTCTGAAAGGTATGGATCTACCAGGGGAGAAAATCTCCCCTTGTCTCCCTAAGTTCAAATTTAGATTTGGAAATGTAGCTGAAAAACCAGAATAGCGCAGCCACACTACAAAGTATTTGGTATAACATAAAACGACATGATACACCTGTTTGAAGTATCCTAGTTTCTTCTTAAACAGACTGACACTTCAGGTCACTGGGAGAGTGACTGTGTGAGTGCGACGTGTGACAGGTTGGAGTCAGGCTGATTTGCGTGACTAGCGTACGGTCATTACCCTGTCTCTCTGCTGTTGCTGCTGCTGTTGGACTCTCTGCTGCTGCTGCTGCTTGTGCATTCTCTCCGTCTCCAGCTCCAGCAGGTTCAGGCTCTTCCCGCTCTTAGACAGAGCTCCGCCCTGGGCTCCGCCCCATCCGGAGCCTGCCTGGATACCCTGCTGCTGGGTCTGCTGCAGCAGCTTCATAATCAGCTCCTGCTGCTGGCGACACTGCTGCACTCCCACACACATCGACACACACACACACACACACACACACACACACACACAGACAAGACACAGACAGACAGATAAAGTTGGGAACGGCACTCGAAGGTGAACACGGGACATCGTGAGGATACTGTCCTTAACTGTGTGAAGGGAGCTCACCTGTTTGCGCCGGTACAACTCCTCCTCCTCCCGTCTCTTCTGCTCCTCCTGCTGCCTCCTCTTCTCTTCCCGACGCTTGCGCTCCTCTTCCTCACGTTTGACCCTGAGTTCAGCTTCACGCCTCTCCTGCTGGAGCTGCGCGCACACACACACACACACACACACACACACACACACACACACACACAGAGTGAACTCTTAAGTCCAAGTGCAGATGTCAAGCAAATAACGGTATGACAGAGGGGAGCAGGGTACAGCATGAATGCCAAACAGACATAGTGAGACGTTGGTAAGAATCCGGTACCTTCTGCAGCTGCTCGAGAGTTGGACCCTGAGGTGAATTAGTCATTGTTAAGTCCCACAGACTGGCCTCACCGCCTGGTGGAAGAGAACACGACACAGATGAGCCTGTTTTGTAAATACGGTTCTCAAAAATGACGCTTCTCTGTGTTCGCGCTTTAGGCCGTCATCACAGTGACCTGGCTCTGTGTTAGACGGGCTTAACCGCACAGTTCTCTCTCTCATCCTCCTGAAACTGTGCCTTTAAGGAGAGTCAACAGCGCTGCTGGGTTCTGGTGGAGCGGAAACAGAACGGCGGCGGCGGGGTGAGACGGGGCCTTTTTTCGATTCCGGCTCCGCCGAGGCGTGCCAGCTGGCGTGTTTAAGTCGAGCGATTAAAGCGAAAAAAAAGGATATTCGCTAAAATTCCCTTCTTGGACTCCCTTCTCGTGGAATGAATCAATCGCTGGGGAAGTCGGGACAAGCAGCGAAGAGAGAGAAAAACTGGGTCGAAGACAGAGGGGCTCTCGCTCCTGTCCCCGTTTCTCTCTGTTTCTCATTCTCAAAATCAGAGATCTCCACACTCACATCCCTCACATTCTGGTATAGCACATCCATGTAACGATAACTAATGATCGCATGTAAAACAGGGGCTGGTATGCATAACTGAAGGAAAAAAAAAAAACCCTGGTTTTTGACCTGGGTTGAGCAGAATTTCATTTCTTCTTTTTACAAATCTTATTTGTCTTTTGATTGACTTCTCAGTCACGGTGCCTCAACTGGGTTTTGAAAAAATTATATATACAAATATTTCATCGTGATCATTTTGTTTGGCAAACAATGAGGTAATGGGCAACAGGTGGGGTTTTTAAGCAGGGCCCTGTGCGTAAGTGCCTCTGCTTTGGCAGGGTGCACTTTCATTATTCTTCTTAATCTGTTTGACTTTGTTTCTTCCATCTGTCTTTTCGGCATGGCCTTCTTGCCTCGCGCCCATGCGCTGTCATTCCTCCCTCTCTTCACACTCTGCATCGTTGCTGTAAGGTTCTCACCTGTTTGCTGTGAAGCTGAGGTATGCATGTCCCACATTGGCCCTGTGTCTGGCACTGACATGGACCTGTTCATAGCAGGCATCATCCCTGGTTCTCCACACCTACTACACACACACACACACACACACACACACACACACACACACAGACAGACACAAGCCATAGCATTTTACCCTCTGTCAGTGAAATGGGTTACAGAAAGGACGGTCATTAAGATGTACACAGTATATTTCAAGGCTGTACACGACTCAGAATTGTGTCAGTTGAATCGGATTTGGCTGTTCAATATGAAGGTTCGACTCTTCGTTTTTCCATATAGACTTATCTGGCAATCAGAAAATCCATTGGCATGAGTTTCAGCGATGATTTCGACCACATTAACATAGTCAAACGCAACAGAGTCGTGGCAACCCATTTTTAAGCTTTTACAAAAATCAATAAGACAGCTGCATATGACGGCCTGGCTGAACTGCTGACGTATAAAGCCGGGTTACCATATGGATTTGTTGGAATAATGAGACAGGCAGCAGGCATGTATTTCAGTTTAAACCAAGCTCTTTTAGCCTATTTTTTTAAATGTCACTTTAAACATTAAAAATAACACGTAAATGAATAAACAAATGAAACAGTTTAAAATAAATTCACGGCACTGGCCACTAAGAAATAACCGACATCTCTTCTTCAACAGGATAGGCCTACTTTATTTCTCTTGAAAAATAAAAACTAACAAATACATATTTTATATTTGCCTTGTAAATAGACTCATTTCGTGCATTGTGTGTCTGGTAAACCTGCCCAGACAATTGCAGAGCGGCCGCCTAGCTGTGCAACTTTCAAGTCATTTCAAGTGGTTGGCAATATTCAGTGTTGATGAATGATAAGCGAATTCTCGCATACAGGGTTTGCATTTAACTTTGTTAGGGTCGTCCTTCAAAAGTTAAAAAAAAATGCCACCGTACTTGAGACTTCTGAGACGTGGTTATAGCTACGCTAGTTCACCAACCACCCCACCTCAGGTTTCAGCTTCTCTCATCGGTTAACCAGCACCAGAGCATGTTGTCACGTGAATTTTTCAAAAAAAATTTTAGCGAGCGCACCAGCTAGCCCTGCTAGAATATAAAAACTTACTTATGATTCCCCTTATTTATAATTCCTCACTGAAATGTTATCCCTGAGGATTTCTGTAAGCTTCAACCTGTTTAGGCCTCTTTGCTGTAATGCACGCTGACTGACAAAAAAGAAAAGGAAACAAACAAAAAACCAAACAAACATAAACCACAATAACATTGCTCGACCTGAAGAACCTCAGTCGACTGACGGGTCTCCAACAGAAGATTCAACTCATCGACTTTCAGGGGGCGGCCCTAATCTATCAGTCAAACTTTTTTTTTAATGCATGTATACAGGAATACATGAGTACGTAGTGTATGTCAATGCAATATATTCCCTCCTTCGTTTGGACGCCCGACTCTAGGCGGCTGAGCGAGGAGGCTAAACGCTACCTGTTCATGTGCTGGAATCTCATTTGCAGCTGCTGGTACAAGGCTGCAGTGGCTGCCTGCTCCAACTGCTTCTTCAGCAGCTCTTGGTCCATGTTTCCCTAGGGAGAGAGAGAGAGAGAGAGAGAGAACATAATGCTACGCAATCAAAAGTAATGGTATCAAATAAAGCATTTACCACTCGCGCTATCAATTCATTGCATGCCGTCTAATGCTGCTATTCCTGCAGTCAGCAGACATGCCATATTGGAAGCGGCATAAATTGGATATTTTAATAAGGGGAAAAAAATAAAACCTGTCTCTGCCTGTTACTCAGTAACGTGCATATTTCCGAAGAGCAGAACGTGCCCTGCCCTACAGTCTCTTATTCAAATTCCACACTGGTCTGTGCGTTCGCAGGGCTTTAGCTCACCAGCAAGGGTGGAGGTGAGGGTCCAGGGGAGAAAGGCACGCGCCCCCACATCTTAATGACGTCGCCCAGGGGCTGGAAGCCCTCGTCGCAGCCCCTCTTCACCAGCAGAGACATGGTGAAGTAGCCTGCCTGGAACCACTCACACATTTCCACTGTGGTGAAAGGACCTGGTAGGAGAGGAAGAGAGGTGATGTGGGACGAGCCTGGAGAGAATGACTGATGGCTATGGGATGGGGAGATGAACGGGAGGAGAGAAACGCGTGCGTGTGTGTGTGTGTGTGTGTGCGCATGTGTGTCATTTACCTTGGATCTCGCCTTGGGGGTCTTTGTAAAACCATTTCATGGCAGACTCGTGGGAAAGAGGCAGAGCGCTGGCGGAGTGTGAGAGGGTGTGCGTGGGTGGGTGCGTGTGGGCGTGTGCGGTGGGGTGCGGGTGAGAGTGTGCAGCTGCGCTGTGGCTCTCTTGAAGTGCTTGAGTGAAACACTCTTCTTCGAGTGTCGTGTCCTGCAGGGAGGCCACCATTTTCTCCGCCTCCTGCAATCAGACAGAAGAATATAAAAAAAACATTCACACCTCTCACCGTCATCCACACTTCTGAAGCCGCAAAAGGAATTACACACAGTGAGTGGCTTGGCTGATTTAGTGCGTGTGTGTGTGTGTGTGTGTGTGTGCGTGTGCGATGGAAGGCGCACAAACCTGCTGCAGGTGCTTCATGCCTTCCTCCTCCTCAGTATCCCCCCCTGGTGGTGGGAGGTCAGTAACGGCAACGGGGGGCGGAGATGAAACACTGGCAGATGAGCTTTGAGTCTGTTGAGTGCTACCACCTGCTGGTGCTCCATCTAAAAATACAAAAGAAAAGAAAAAAAAAATTCAGAGGGAAATAAAATCCAAGTACAACACCTACAGATACCCATCAAGATACCCACCCACAAAATATGCGCTAACAGAGGAACTTACCTTCGTTCTTCACGGGGCAAGTCTTTGAGGGGTGAGTGACAGCAGCCAAGGAAGTCTCTTGCTCAGTAGGGGTAGACTGGGGGAGTGCGGGGGCAGGGCCAGAAGCAGCAGGAGGAGAAGAGGAGATCCCAGACTTCACATCCCCCTCCGAGACACTTGGAGCTTCACTCTCTCCTGCCAAGGTAAACAGAGACAAATAAAGAAGGAATTAGCAGTGGTGTTGGACATAAAAAAAAAAAACGAACTTCAGGCGCTGAGAGAGAAAATACAGAATTCTAATATTACAGAGTAAAAAGAAATGGGCTAATACATGTGCACACGGAGATACAGACTAGAAGTTACAGTTCTCAGTCGAAATACTGATGATTTTGACTGGGTCAGGTGGATGGATGTTAATTTCTGAGTAAAAAGAAACACATTGCATGTCTTCTTCTATGTATCCCTTGTAAAACGGCTTTAAGTTAACAGTAATAGGAGTGCAGGTCAGCTATACAGAACAAAACCCAAAGAACGTGTTGTGTGTGGAACAGACCCGGCTGGTTCTCAGAGCCTTAACGTTTCCTCCAGAATGACTCAAAAACAGCATAACTAAATATGGAGTCACAGCCTAAATTCATTATATTTCATTTTTTCCATCTATAAAACAGGGCAAGTACTATGACCTATTTAAAGTCCTTTATGAGAGGAAACGCCAAAAGGAAAAGAAAAAAAAAAAAGAAAGAGTAGCTGAAAATGTTGAAACCTGCATAAAAACGTTGCTCAGATAAATGCACGAATGTTCAGTTAGACAGTGAGGGGCGGGTCTGCGGACAGATGGGGGGGAAAAAAAAAAAAAAAAAAGAATCGCTCCTCATTGGTATTTTCAGTCGCTGGCTGCTGTTAAACATAATACAGGCAACATGGTTTGTGGTATTTGCAGATGACGTTTTTAAAAGCACACCTTTATCTGTAGGACTTTCCTTCTTCTCCTGACTACTCTCCTCTTCCTCCTCCAGCGCCTCAAACTCCAGCTCCTGGTCTTCAGGAATGGCATCCCTGGAGCTTTTCTGCAGGAACACAATATTTTTAGACATTCAAGTTTCGGCACCTTTGAAAATTTCAGAGAGAGAGAGAGAGAGGGAGAGAGAGAGAGAGAGAGAGAAGATCTTCGTCGTTCTTTTCTCGCTGTCGGCGTACGACGTTTTCAGATAACCATCCGCCGCGAACTTCGTTCAGACCGAGACCCGCCCGCCAGAACGAGAACGTGTGTACGCGTAAAAAACACGCACCTTGATGCACATGAAGGCTCCGGAGGAGTCGAAGGTGCCCATTTCTCCGTCCTCCTCGTCAGTGCACCATTCGGGCAGGCCGTCCCTCTCGTCCTCCATGCCCTCGCTCCCGGCGCGCCTGCGCCCTCCGTCCCCCTCGCGGAAATCGAAGTCGAACTTCCTGCGCCGACCCTCCCCGCTGCCGTGGTCTCGCCAGCCCGCCGACCGCGGACCCCCGTCTAAGGGGAGTAGGGGGAATAACAATGAACAACTCTGACCTTGGGTTTCACTGCTGTGTGAAATCACACGGTGTCTGGAATGGAAGTGTCTGCGTGGGCGCGTACCCTCTCTTCGGGATCCGGCGATTCTCCAGCTCCCTCCTGGCTCTCCTCCGTCGTCGTCCTCCTGCTCCTCGCGGAGGGTGCGCCAGTTGTCGCTGTCGGAGCGGGCGTAGTCCTTCCTGCTGACCGAGCCCGACTCCTCAAAGCCGACCCGCGCGCCGTCTCGCCTCAGCGGCTTCTCGAAGCGCCGCTCGCCCCTGAAGGACGACAAGGGGATGACGATATAAATCGCAGATTTCCATGACCGCGCTGCTCGCTGAGTCATTACACTTTATGCTACGTCACACTTAAAAACTTACAGGAAAAAAAAAACCCTTTTATATCACAGTCGTACCCATGGCATTATTACATCACAAAGACGTAACCTACATCAAAATGAAACATTTTAATTTATTCAAAAATGTGTTTTCTCTCAAGCCTGATAATGAAAACGTACCTTAAGAAGCAAACATTCCTAGATGTATTAAAGTAACGCACCTATCATCCCAGCTTTGACTGCGGTGCATCTCTCGGCCGCGGCCAAAGCCCCCGTCTCCATCATCCACTCCTCTTTGGTAGAACCCACTGTCGCCTCTTCCTCTCCCTGCACACCCACAAAGGTCAAACGTCAGCCAACCCATCCGTGGTGAGTGGAGTGTCTCAGACTGCCTTTTCTTTTCGGGACATAATCTTACCTCTGCCTCCCCTGGTGCTACCGCGGCCTCTGGTCACCCCGGCGGGGACGGCCCCGCCTCCTTTTCCCATGAGCCTGAGCACAGCCACGCTGTTCACAGACATGGAAAAGTTCCTCTGGGGAGAGACAAAAGGACGGAGAGAGAGAGCGAGAGAGAGAGAGAGAGAGAGAGGGCGTGACTCACACAGACTCCACACTGCCGACATCAGCACTCAGACCAAATCTGGACGGGACCAACCTGCTCCTCCTCGGTCAGAGGCACCAGAGCCAAAGGCTGCAGAGGCTCGTCCTGGAGGATAGCAGCAAACTCCTTATCCTGCATATCCTCTGGGACCTGGACACACACACACACACACAAACACGCATGCATTCGTTTCATTTGTGCAGTTGTGCGTTCATGCGTTCTCAGCTTAGAACACAAAGTAGGCCATCTAATTAAGCTTAAGCAGCAGTGTTTGCAATGGCTTTCCGTGCAGTTTGTGAAGCAAGAGTCTTTTGTGGGAAAGATGCCGTCTTCTCACCTTGTTATCTTTGACATAAAGTGCTAACATCTCCTCGCGGCCGTAGCGATATTCGGCCAGCTTGGACTTTGGCATTGCTGGGGAAGGAGGAGGGGATGTCACACTCCCCCCTCTGGATAGTGCACGGAGCCTGGATGGAAAACAAATCAGCACCCTCATCATCACCATACATGTCACACTATACTAATGATTCACCGCGACTTTCTCCCTAAGGCACGTCGGAGTTCTGCCTCTGCATAGATCTACGTATAAACTCCAGCAGTTTAATTACACATACACAGACATCCATAACTAACGTAACAAAAAATGACTGGCATTTGTGATTCATTGTTCAGAGGAGCAACACACTGGTGTCTAAACATCATCTGGAGCGGTGAGATGGTGATGTACAGTTACTGGGTGCGCTGAAGTTGTGAATTCCTGCTATCAGTCATTACCACTAAAACCTCAAAATTTAATACCAGTATTTGTGGACAGCTATGTGTCCACAGTCTTTTCTATGACACAGCAAGACAACAGGGGGACAGGGAAGTGACGAGTGAGTATGGAGGAGTTGGCTTACCATTCTGGACCGAAGTTAAGTGTCTCAGCAGTCATATTCCTCTTGTCCACGGGGCTCAAAATTTCTGTCAGCACAACATAACGTGTCAACAGGCTGTGCTATATCATAACATTACCAGGGCTATTCATCTATGATGATATATAACAAAACAACACATGTATGTAAAAAAAAAAAAAAAAGATAACAAAATACCATACAAATACTATAAAGTCCAACTACCCCCACATCAAATTACTTTACATCTATATGTGAGATCGTACAAAAATGAACTTAATGCTGCATTGACAGATGCACAAAAAGGGAGAGAAACAATTTTACTAAGAAGTATAGCTGCATCTATAAACTCATTTCCGTGAAGAGTGCCCTTACCGTGTCCAAAGGATAGGACTGGATAGGACCAGAGCGGAAAGGGAAAGACCAGATGAGGTGTTGATATATTTTTTTTTTTTTTTTTTAGAGGCTATTTGGTTCTTCTGTGTGCTGAGGTGGACTTTGTTGGGCAGAGCTCTGGGACAATGAGCAAAAATAGCTGCCAAATATAAGGAAAGGGGGAAATGGGCCAATGGAGATCAGGCCAAATTCAATAGTTCACTATAATTAGTGATTCTCCGGAACCTTCCGCTAAATAAAGACGATACCAGAGGAAAAACTACTATTGACGATTATTGTGTGGCAGCATGAACATTTATGAGAGTTAAGGTGAGGGAATGGAACAGGGCAGTTTATACTGCTCCCTCTATTGCCAAGTGTCTCTCTCTTTTTTATTTCTCTCCTTCTTGGTCTGTGTTGTTCTCTTTATCCTTTTCTCTTCAATAATATTTCTACAGAAGCACAGCTTCAGATGCTCTCTTTCATACACCTGTGAAGAAATAAAAACATAGGCCAGTGTAACATAACCCACCTCAGTGTTTCGGTTCTACGGTTGATGAGACGTTCTGACAAGATGTGAGTACATATTTATGTTGAATAAGTGTACAGTCAGAGACTGCTTTGTTAACCAGAAAAATAAAGTAAACCATGTAAATTGGTCGAAACTAAATTACAGTTGAATACTTCATACTACAAAAGAAATGAGCAAATACGCGACCCACTAAGAGTAATTATGTAGATGATGTCACATCTACGCGTACTTTTCGTGGATTAAGAAAACTTCACTTCAAAACACCATTCAGTTAATTTGTGAAAACAACCCGGGATAAACAAAGCTGTCAGCCCAGCTCAGTTATCACACAGTAATGCCTTTCGACAACCACCGTGATAAACTTCAATTAATCTGTACTTGACAACTACCTTGATAAACTTAAATTAATCTGTACTTCGGTTAATGGGTTTGTGCTAGCTACATGTTAGCACACTCCGCTACAGCATACCTAACAGGCTAAGTACTATGATATGGCGAGAACGAAAACCAAACGAAACACACTTCTCCTTCGCAAAGGACGTATCAATCTGCAAACACTTACTTTTTTAACTTCGTAGGGAATAAAAACAATGTGTATTCTCTTACGACAACAGCGGGTACACGGAGGACATTACGCATCAAACCTAATGAGTGACACGAGATACTTAATTCAGCTAACTGGCTGGTAGCCCGTCAATCTTTAACTGCAAAAGACACAAAAATGTTTTAAAGATGGGAGTTTCATTAATATGCATATGTACCTTTACAGTTTTAACTAAGCGATGCACTACTGCAATATGTGGAGTAAGCAACAGCGTCACTGGTACCCCTGTTTGTATCCTTCACCTCTCGCGAATTCTTCCCCAAAATCCACTTCGGTGTGTCAAGGCCTTGCATAACACTGACTGTTTATGGCTAAAATGCGCTTAATAAACTAAACAATCTTTACAACATCTTTATCGAGCAACTGTTACTTGAGTATGGGAATTCCGTTTAAACTAAAAAACAGTTGAATGATTCAGTTATTCGGAACATTTTTTAGTATATTTTGCTACTCACCTTATTGGTGAACCAAGGGAAAGCGAGCCAGCTAGCTAGCTAGCAACGGCAGGCTAGCTAGCAAGCCAGAATTTTATTTTTCAAACTTAAACCTCGATCCAAGAATCCACTTTTAGCACGCGCGTGCTTCGAAGTAACCAGCAGATGATAAAGGTATATATATGTTCTTTGCACTTGCCTTTAATAACTATAACCTATAACGAAATGTTGTTTTTTTAAAACTGCAACGGTCGCCGTGAGTTTTTCTGTCTCGCTCGGTCGTCTTGTTTGTGTTTTACAAAAATGGCTGTCCAACATGAGGCATGTGATAAATCTATCCAATCAGCGTAGAATTTCCTCACATACGTCTTCTTCTGCGACAAAAGCAATACACACATTTTTATAAATTAGAGAAAGCCTGCCATCTAGTGCCTCACAAGAACAAGGTTGTATTTTCGATTTATCAGAATGACGTATTGTATTACCCCATGAACTGTGCCAGGTGAAAGAAAAGAGTTCTGTTTGTCTTGGTACTTTGCCTGTTCCCCTTTACACAGAGGAAACTATTGGAACTACTGGAGGTTTTCGCTGATTCAGTGACTTTGCTCTTATTAGTAGCATAGAACCACCGAATCAGTTGGCTGACAGCGCAGTCGGCAACTTGAAATGTTTAAAACTATCATGTGGATCTTAGAGAGCTGTGCTTCCGTCCATAACAACAAATGCACCCTTCCCCATAATGCAAAACCCACTCAAGCCGACACCCAAAGAAATTCTGAACTTAAAAACTGTTGCCTCTTTTTGTTTTATCCACGCTATTCCAATTTTACAATTACAATTTAGTTATTTGGCAGACGCTTTTTACCACAGCGACTTACAATCAGTGCATCGGTCGGATTTCTAATAAGCATTTATTCCCAGAATAAATGCTTATAAACCCTAAAATTAATACCGGTATCATTTAATATCTGATATTTTCATCAAAGCAAATAACGAGTAAAATTAAAGCTGCAAGGAATATGTATGTGATCAAAACCGCAAGGAAGTCATTAGATGATCCAATGGAGAAACCCTGGGGACTCATGCGGTCATCTTGGCCTGAGAAAAGATTGTTATCGCCGTTCTTACCAGCAGATGGCAGTAAACCTGTATCGAACTGCAAACTTGTTTAACCCCACACTGCGGGAGTGTTTCCTGAAACTACTGCACGTCATCATATTATCATCTTCTGCTTTTAGACTCAGGCTCATTTGTATAGCGGCAAACTAGTCTAGGCTGCTGAACTGCGGCTTGCCAACGGTTGTCCTGTATCATTTGTAGAAACCAAAATGGGCATGTATGTAAAGTTTCACACTCACACGACTCTTTTGGAGAGTTTCAGATATCTTCTTACAAATTTCTTTGTAAGAAGACTTATACCTGATCCCAAACTTTTTAAAGAAACTGTGTTTAAAAGTGATCTAAACTCAAGCAACAATTAACCAGATGAGCATCTGACGTGGTTAAATTATGCTATGTATAGAAAAGAATTACCTACATTGTCAGTAGAGCCGCAGCGAAATACCCACATCTGTCATCTGAGTGTCATTTGGGATCTGTCATCATCTCCTAGTTGTCTGTCTCGCGGGTTTGCATGGGGGATCATTCATCAGCAGAAGAAATCATCGCATTGATTACGAACTGCAACCACCCTTAACATTCAGTAAATACGATGGAATGCAATAAGAATGCAATAACTAAGTTTTTTTTTTTTAATATGTTGCAATCAAAAATCGGTTTGTGAGATGTCTATCAACGGATACTTTTGTCGAACAAGTACAGAGAAATCAGTATTCAAATGCAGTTTACAGAGTTCACTATAGGTTACTCGGAGTCAATTTAGATACTTTAGAATGATTTCACCTCCAGTACACTCTCTGTATTCTCTAACCTGCTTTTAAAGGCCCTGCGTGTCAACAAAGACTATTCCATTTTTTCTTATAATAGCAAATGAGGGCACTGACTGAGGTCCCGGTGTGACGTCTACTGACACAAAGAAACATAAAATATTGATCCATACCCACACAGTCGGTACTGCCATAGTAGAGTTATTCGTCTGTTAAGACAAGAAGTTAACTTTGTGGTTTATTTGCATATCTCACAGCAGAGGGAATGAGGACCGAGAGGCGTATTGCAAGCGGTCATTAACCGTAGCTTGTTCTTGTAGTTCCTACGATAGCCTTTATTTCAATGCCATATTTTCAATGTTACCCTGTTGTTTTGCAGGTGTTTACCTGCTTTCTGTTAGCGGCAGTTTGGGCAGAGGTGCAAGAGAGTTTTTCACCAGAATGCCGGGAATTTCTGTACATGGGTACGCCGCCGCGAGGACTTGAACACCCGTCACTAAAGAAGATCTGTCAGCGCTACAATGGCAAGGCACGTTATGTTACCCTCTACGATGTTGTGGATCACATCCCAATTTATTCTGCGTACACTTTCAAGCGCTCTGATGGCTCAAAGAAGGTCGATATCCCCTGGATGTATGAACCGCAGGTACTTTCCAGTAACATAATTTTACTAGGCCTACCTAGTTCCGTTTTAACTGCTCTATAGCAGCTATAGTAGTACTGCTATAGCAGTAATAATTTAAAAGTAGTTAGCAAAGTCACTTATATTAAGCGCACACTTACTTCTGTTAAGTGCTGTGCACCAGCCTAAATGGTAATACAGTATATGCATGTACTTATTTGAGATTAGTGCAATTTCTTCTAAAACTTCAAGATCTTCACCACGTTAATAACGGTTTAAGAGCACATCAACTAATCGAAACCGTTTCTTAACTGTTAGCTTTCCTCAGTGTCTGACCCTGGGGACATGCAGCCTTTTCCTCAGGACCACTTACATCGTAGTTTTGAGGATGCCCAGGCTATTTTGGAGGACTACTCTGACACCGTGTACTTCGAGCGAGGCCACTTGAACCCCGATGAGCATCAGGCTAACCCTGACGACAAAGCCGCTACGTACACCCTCACGAACGTGGTCCCCCAGATACGAGAGTTCAATATCGGGTCTTGGAAACAACACGAGCACACAATCCGCCGTCGCCTTAACAACTACTGCCGCGGAACGGCTTACATCGTCACTGGTGTCACCACTTCTGGAGGCATGATCCGCAGACATAACATCAAACGCGTAGCTATTCCCACGTATCTGTGGTCTGCTTACTGTTGCGTAGATTTCGATCATAACGCGCCCCCTGGGGAACGTAGTAGATTTCCGGCCTTTGCTTCTTATGGGCTTAATGCTAAAGAGAGGTCAGATGTGATAGAGATGTCAGTACAGGATCTTGAAGACTTCCTAAAGAAAGTCACTTACGTTGACAAGTCCTTCCAGATATTCTATCAAAACTGTGAGCCAAATGACTCCGTTATGGTCGGTCTTAAATAATCCGTCTGCTTTGCTGCCAAAATAAATATACTCAAGTCGAAAGGCATATATTAACAACTCATGTATTTGATTCATTGACTTTCAAAATGCTAAATGTTGGTATTATGGTGGGGGTAATGTGTTATTTTTGTGTTTTATAAACCGGGGAACTTTGTGAATGTTTACTTTAATGTGAATAAGTTGGCAGGACCTAAAGGAAATTATTCTAAAGATATTTTGACCATCTTTTTTTCTTGTCTTATTTTAGACAAATTGTTTGTTTGGGGTTCTACTTGTTTACTCATACTGATGCCTTTGCTGCAACCCACTCGGTGTTGCAGCAAAAGTTTTCCAGCACTTTTCTCTGTTAATTTAAAGAATAAAATAATTCTCTGTTGCTGAATGGTTGTGGTGGACCTTCAAAGAAAAAAAAAATCAACAAATAAAATTATATTTGAAAAAATCATTAACTTGTTATTGTTATTATATTGTTTAGAACAATGCAGATTTTGTGTAGCAAATTATGGTCGTGTAGTACACTGCCAGGTATAATTTCTGATGATAGATTTGTGGAGACGTCTCTGGACTAGTGAAAGAATTTCGCCTCAGTCTTTGTCTGTGTCATCTGTATGCTAAAAGAGAATCCTATAACTTCCATGTCATTTAAATGACAAGTATTTTGAAAATGAAGCCCTCCAAGATTAAAATTTCATGTGTAGAAGATAGTATGGAAAGAAGAATTAAAAGAAAATTTCCATAACTTGTGAACTATTCCAGACAATGTTCTATTTTTCAGTAATGTGGAAGACACTGCATTTCATCTTTCTTTCTCACTCTTTGCTTAGATATGTTATTTCCGTCCAAATAAAAAGGAACTGCTGAATTCATTCATTGTTTGCTAGTTTCATATCATATTCCTAAAAGGAATCCATAAAGACAGTGAGATTGCAACAGATCCCTCATTAGCTGAAGAATTCAATTAAATCCAAATGAACATTTCTGTTTGAATGATCTATTGATTATGTAAGTACTTGACCAATTCACAACAGTTCCCTGACAATAGCGCCATAAATACACATAAACTGATATTAATCCGGGTCAATGTCATGCAGCGCTTACACGAGCTGGTAAAGTAATGAGATTGTTGTAAAGATATAAACCCGGGAACCCAGCTCTGAGTTCAATAGCTACATGCCGAAAGGGCAAACCCTTTTCAGAGACACAGTGTCATCACTTTGCCTTCAACTGGGTTGACACGGCACAGGCACAATGTGACTACCCCCCCCCCCCCCACCCCCCCCCCCCGTTTCACTCAAACTGTACTACACTGTATCTTTTTTTTTTTTTTTGTCCCCGGTCAAAGTCTGTGACATTGTGAGTCTATTCGACGAAGCTTATCAAGCTATTCCACTACCATTTTCACCCCATCACTTTTCCCTGCACTGGGACTCCTTTGTTCCCTGCTGCTCCGCAGAGATAGAGTGGTGTGTTTTACATTTTACAGCGCAGCAAGTTATCCATGCAGAGAGACGGCCCTATGGAGGGGAGGAGGTGAGATATTGGAGGGAAAGGAGTCGGGCAGAGTATGAGCACAGAAGCGGTAATTCTTTGCCGAAACGCATGCTCCCTGAACGTGACAGCACCTGAAACCTGATAGCCAGGGGAAATCGGTCATGCTAAGATGACACTAAACAAGGAAACGCAAGAACAAGAGCTCTTTGATTCAAGTGAAATTGATTACGTGAAGGCGATGGCCTATTTGTAAGGAGAAGAAAATGGGTAGCAAAGTTCTGATGACATTTACAATCGGTTTCACCGTGCTGGGCTGAATAACAGAGATGTATGGTGTTTAGACCTGGTGCATTTTGATGCCAACATATCCCTACAAACAAAAGTACAGTGTCTGAGCATGTAGTATCAATAGCATATCTAAAAGTGAGGCCTGTAGCCATTATGCAGATGTTGTTGAGCCTCTGTATTGCTACTGTGTAAAAATCTTTTTTTTTTTTCTTGATTGTGCTAAAGGATGAACTGTTGTTTATTTCTAGAGTATAATATGGTACAGCCTGAACAGTTATTGAATTTGACACAGTTTGGAGGATATCTGAAAATATAAAATTATGTGTGGAGGTATAAGACTATTTTTGCTGAAAACTGAGAGCTTTAAAAAGCAGAATGTTTCAAATTTTTTCCTGAGATAAAATATTGTTATTCTAGATATAGAGTAAAATAAAAATTTAGGCAACTATAATCTTGATAGGGTAGATGTCACATTCAGCTCATCAAGTTGTTTTTTATAACAGACCTTTCTGGAACTTTTAACTCAAACTTTTCTCTTTGTCTTGAAGTTTGGGTGCAACTTATTAAAATGAACTCGGACATAAAGCTTGTGTGATGTAATCTGATAGGGAAATGAACAGTAGGCGATTTTTTAGGGGGATGAGGAGGGGATGCCATCCCCCTTGTTCGCAAAATGACCAAAATGCATCCCACTTGTTAACCCGTCATCCCCCTCGAGTAGTGTCAGTGACCATTGGGCCATCTCCCCCGTTGGCCACTGGGCCATCCACTCTGTTAAAAATAGCAAAGCGCCTACTGGAAACGAGGAAAATAAAATACATCACATTTACGCTGATTCTTGAAAGCATTCCAAGAACAGGTGCCATTGAAGAGAAAGGCTGTGAATTGAACTATTCAAACAAGCGCAAGTGAGGCTAAGGACTATAGTCGACACGTAGACTATGTGGTAACGGACGGACCGGGGACCTACTTTGCCTATCAAGACGATGACATTTAAAACAAACAGCACACCATTTCACACTTTACTCTCTCTCATCGAAGCCTTGTGTGAGCATCACAGAGTTTCCGTCTGTAGTTTATCCATGATTATGTATTCCTCTGTGAGTTTAGCGCTTTTACTTATTGTGTTACTTAACTCACTGTGGGTTAAAGCAACGGTTGTGGAGGACTTTAATCATGTCGAGAGATGTAAAGACTCTCTTTACATGGGCACACCACCAAGAGGTATTATCGATACCAAATTGAAAAAGATCTGCCAGCGCTACGCTGACAAACCGCGTTATGTGACCCTGTATGACCCACGCAAACGCATCCCGGTGTATTCTGCGTATACTTTCAAGAAAACCGAGGGAGATCGACGAGTGGACTACCCCTGGATGTACGAGCCACAGGTGTGTATCAGTTTTCTTGAACCAAACCTTAGACGTCATCATCTGCACAATGAACGTCTGTATGAGTCGAACGTTTACCTGAATACCTGTATTTGGGGATTTTTGTT
Source organism: Chanos chanos (assembly GCF_902362185.1). Classification (NCBI taxonomy): domain Eukaryota; kingdom Metazoa; phylum Chordata; class Actinopteri; order Gonorynchiformes; family Chanidae; genus Chanos; species Chanos chanos. The sequence continues at coordinate 7,865,741 of NC_044509.1, forward strand.
TTGTTTTGTTTTCTGCACTTGCGTAAATCGACTTGCTGAAGACGGGCATATATTGTATTTTGAGATGCGTTTTTGAATGTCGGCTCTCTGCAAACCAGACAGGGTGGAAAATTTCTCCATAAGTGTGGTTGGAGCATATTTGTAGCTTTCTAAGCTTAGAATACAAGAGTTATTTGGAAATTCTGTTTGTTAATTTGCTTGTTTCAGCTGGCAGAGGTGGATGGCAATGGTAACATGCTACCTTTCCCCACGGGCTATTTACACATGAAGTTTGAAGACAGTCAGGCAGTCCTCGATGACTATTCTGATGTGGTTCTTTATGAAAGAGGCCATCTGAACCCTGACCAGCATCAGTCAGACCCACACGACAGAGCCGCCACCTATACCCTGACCAACGTGGTGCCAGAGATCAGGGAGTTCAATATCGGGCCGTGGCGAGAGCACGAAGAGCGGCTCAGGGTGCGTCTCAACAACTACTGTCGTGGAACTGCCTTCATCGTCACTGGGGTGACCACTGCTGGCCACATGATCCGCCGAAACAATCAAGATCGGGTCGCGATCCCCGAGGACGTCTGGTCAGCTTACTGCTGCACTGAATACGATCGTAATGCTCCGCATGACGTTCGTATCCGATTCCCGTCCCAGGGTTTCCTCGCTAAGAACGCCAAAGAGGGGAACGCTGTTCACGAGATGACTGTCCAGGAACTGGAAAACTTCCTGAAGACTAGAATGGATGTGGATCAGAATCTGCAGCTCTTCTATGACAACTGCATCTCTCCCTCTCCTCTACCTTTGTACCTCCATCATACTATATGAAGGGAACCTGCCTCGATCCACACCAACAAATCCACAGTGGTTTCTGTTAATCTGGGTTTACTCTTGTGGGCTCTCACTATACTATTGTTTCAATATACTTAACTTGAAGTCAAATTATGGATATTCCTTTTATTTGCCTTTCTATGCTCTATGCAGTATAATATGATTGTAGTCTTTCAATTGCTTTGAAAAGATAGCATCGCTATGTTCACTGTGCAAACAGATGGTAGTATAGTAAAATAAAAATATGGGAGCTTTTTATGGCCCTCGGCTTTGAGGCTTGTAATACACTGTGACATTATAGTCCTTTATCTTCTCCTATTCATTTGCCTACACTTCTGGTTCTTCTGTTCTACCTGCAAATGACCTGGTCTGCTACATGCTTAATGTGTAATTAAACAGCTCCTATTTGATTATACGTGAAAAGGCTGTTATTGAACTTTTAAGTCTCAGTGACAAATTCATGGACATCTACAAACGTAGAGGTTTGAAGAGAAAGTCGTTCCGAGTTTAAGTTTTGTATCATGCCATCATCCTTTGAATAAAATGAATTATATCACTGGGTTATGATGTACTGTCCTGTTTACTTAGGGCCAACATAAAAAGTTGTTTACAATAATGTAATATACCATTCATATTGTGGCTGCTATTTTTTCAGAAATAAAAACCAAAGTCAGAGATGTTCACACCCGTTACTTTATTACCTTGCATGCAGTACAATATGCAAGACAGAGAACGATGACAGTTCAGTGAGGTTCCCGGGCTCCTTATTTCGAGAGAGCTTTTATATCCTTCTTACCACAGGCTTTTTACCCAATGGCCAACTAAAACCAGTTTGCTCTGGTTATTTTGCAAGACGTTACCTCCTCATGACCACCCGCATTCACACTTTTTCACGTTATTGTCCTCATGGCTGCTTTATTTCACACAGAGTCCCTCTTTTCATAGGGTGAATACGTCATACAACAGACACAGTGAAAAATTACTAGAGGCTGCATTCATCAGAGATAAGGGCCTTTGATTACATCGTCGATACATTTGAGCATATTACTAAATGCATTTGAAAGCTAGTTATTTATGTTATTTAAAATTGAAAACCCACAATATAAAGTGAAAAGAAGTGTAACTATATACATTGTATATCAGAGAAACACTTTATGTTTTTGTCATAGATAATATACCATGATACTCAGAAACAAACTGCATGTTTCAATCATACACAGACATATACATAATCACTAACGCACTCACTCACTCACTCACACACAGACACACACACACGCACACACACACACACACACACACACACACAAAGACACACATACTCACACAGAGAAAGATATAGGACAGAAAGAGAAAAATATCAGAGATAAAAACTGCAGCTGAGGCGACATTTGATAGAGGACATGAGCACAGCAGTGGTTACTGAGTGTGTGTATTGGTTTAAGTGATACTACATCGAAGTCAAAACCATTATTCTACACAGAGGAGAGCAGCTCATTCCATTTCATCAGATGGGCAGAACTTTAAGGACATAAAAAAAGAGTAAAAACAAAAGAAAGATTGTCCATCTTTTAAAGAAAACAGAAACTAACACCAGGCAACACTTAGTATTTGAAAATGATTAAATAGACCAGATACTGAAATGCAGAACATTTTGAATGGCTTTCACAGCAACAAGTGTCACAGCGGCTGAACTGCCAGGTCAATCTACTTAACATCACATTTGGCCGTGTCACCGATACTGATTAGAGATCGCAACTTTGCTTAAAAATAACCAACCTTATTCTTCAAATTGCAGTCTTCGTAAAAGAAAGAGAAGACAGAGAACAGAGCTGAGAAGAGATAGAAGACTAGAGGGCATAGTTTGAGAAAGAGGAGGAGAAAAGTGACTATATGCAAAGAAGTGTTGAGGTGAGGGAGGCATAAAAGTCCTGGCTGTAGGAAAAGGCAGCACACTGCTGATAAGGTCAGAAACAATGACATTCAATGTGGCAGAGCAATGACTACCATTGCTGAGGACACTGATGTTGCAAAGCATTATGGGCTGCAACATGCAGATGAAGAGAAAAGCAATAGCCAGAATCAGAATCTGAATCAGAATCAGAATCTGCTATATTGTCAAGTGTGTATGCACCATCAACTTGTTGTGGTGTAGGAGTCTGCATTTATAACAGAGGACAAAATGTCAGAGGAAACACAGCCCAACACAGCAGAGCAACCTATTAATACCAAGATACACAACAGATAAGACACAGCAGATAACACAATATAGCGGAAACATGAGACAGCCCTACATCAGAGAGCAAAGTCACAAAACAACAGAATACTTAACTAACTAAACCAGCGACTGGCTGATCATATGCACAGCGCATCCAAATTTGTATAATAATGGCTGTTCTAATGCACCTGAATGTGCAAAATTAATAGTGTGATGGGTAAGTTATATTTCAGAATAACTGAAGTGCAGGTAATTGTGTGGGAAGGGGTGTAGGGGGCGGTATGTGAAAGTGAGCGCGTCTCAGCTTAGTTGCAGACTTGGCTGAGAAGCTGGGTGGGGGCAGAACGATGGTTGTTGAGGGTAATGAAATGGGGGAAGAAACTTGTTAGGTGGCGTTTAGTCTTAGTTTTCAGCTGTCTACGCCCTCTTTCTAAGGAGGACCGTATAAACGAGACGTTGGGGAAGTTAAAGGGGGTCCGCTCTCACCTTCCCTGTCCTGTTGGTCAAGCTGGAGTCCAGATCGTGAGGCGCAAATCCCACAGAGAGTTAATCTCCGTCGTCCCTTCATCTCGAACTAAATTAGAGATTTAGTGTGCGTTGAATGAGGAAAACTAACTAAGTGAATGTACAGTACATGTAAGTCTTCAATATCTGTCTATGTTTGTTAACTCGTTAAGAAAGAGCAAATTTTAACTTTTGATCAGAATGACTGTTAGGCCACATGACAGATCACTGTGTGGTTTACTTACATGGAAACCTATCTGTGTTCGTTTATTCTTGCTGACTTTAATCAATATTTAGTAATTATTCGCTGCACAGTTTGTATAACGGCATATTGATGTTTGTGACAGTTTATTTAATTCCATAGTGCCGTACCAAAACATGTTGATAGGCCTATTGACTTTATTTGCATATTAAATATCTCCCTCTAGTGTATAAACTGGTTAACCTGTTTTAAACTAAAAAACTGTTACATTGAAATAACAGAGTCAGCAGATTTATAATACTGTTTATGTATATCTATTTCCTTTGTAGATCACACTCACCCAGTCTAAACAGACTTTAAGGAATCTGCCCTCTGCTCAATGCCGTGTTCGCGCCGAGCCATTTAATCAGTGCAATATAACTAGATCTGATTCGTTCGACTCCTGTTTAAATGTTCTAACCGAAACCCCACAGCGAAAGTTAATCCAAATAATCTACATACGGTCACCAATTACTCTCTCCCAGTATTAACGACAGCATGGTAACCTTGTTGTCGTACCTGATGGTCTGTGGCCAGTAAGCTCTGGCGCCGGTGGTGGAAGACTTTGATCATGTGGAGAGATGTAAAGATTGTTTTCACGTGGGCAAGCCATCACGAGGTTTTATCGATTATTGATTTTAAACTGAAGCAGATCTGTCAGCGCTAAGCTGACACACCGCGTTATGTGACCCTGTACGACCCACGCTAACGTATTCGAATGTACTCCGCGTATACTTTGAAGAAAACCGTAGGAGACCGTTGGGACTACCACTGGATGTACGAGCCACGGGCGTGTGTTTTCTTGAACCAAACCTTAGATGTCGTCATCTTCATAACGGGAGTCTATGAGAACTGAATGCTTTTTCGAGCATCTAATTATTTTTGCACTTGCCGAAGTAAACTCATGAGACGGGCACATATTATAAATGAGTTGACACCAGGGACACGCCATATAAGAACCACTCATAGGTCTTGACGTCCTAGGGGTTCACGGCAAATTAGAGCGAATGGAAAAATTACTGTTTAAGTGTAGCTGAAGCGTAGCCTATTTGTAGCTCACTAAAAATACAAGAATTATTTGAAAAACTTGTTTCTCTCTTGTTTCTTTAAGCTGGCAGAGGTGGATCATCAATGGCGACAGAAATATGAAGACGTTCCTCACTGGCTATCTTCCCAAGAAGTCCGAAGACACGCAGGCAGTTCTCGATGACTATTCTGATGTGGTTCTTTATGAAAAAGCCCCGCTGAACCCTGTCCACCACCTATACCCTGACCAACGCGGTGCCAGAGTTCAGGGAGTTCAATATCGGGCCGTGGCGCAAGCATTAAGAGCGGCTCAGGATGCGGCTCAACAACTGCTGTCGTGGAACTGCCGACATCGTCACTGGGGTGACCACTGCTGGTCGCTTGTTCCCGTCTCAGGGTTACCTCGCCAAGAACGCCAAAGAGGGAAACGCTGTTCACGAGATGACTGTCCAGGAACTGGAGAACTTCCTGAAGACTACAGTGGATGGGAATCAGAATTTGCAGCTCTTCTATGACAACTGCATCTCTCCCTCTCCTCTACCTATGTACCTCCATCATAATAGAGGAGAGGAACCTGCCTTTCTGTTCTTGTTCATTTGCCTACATTTGTGATTCCTCCATTATATTTGCAATCTGTTCTGCTACATGCTTAATGTGTGACTAAACAGTTCTCATTTGCCTATACCTGAAAAGGCTCTTCTTTAAAGCTTCATTAAGAAATTCATGGGCACCTACAAAGGTAGATGTTTTAAGGGATAATTGTTACATATGTAAGTTTTCTATCATGCTACTATGCTTTGAATAAAATGAACTATACCTCTGAATTATGATGTATTGTCCTACTTACTTAGTGCTAACATATTCAGTTGGTTTATAATAACATAATGTAACATTTATATCAGATGAAGTGTAAGTATAACAAATACACTAAATACACATGGCATATTTGAGAAACACATTATCTTTATGTTTTTGTCATAAATGTAATATACAAGATCTTACAAACTGCATTTATTTCTCTCTCTCTCTCTTGCTCACTCTCTCTCTCTCTTGCTCACTCACTCACACACAGAGATATGAGACACACACAGATATGAGACAGAAAAACATCAGAGATTAAAGCTGTATAACTGCATTTGATAGAGGACATGAGCACAGCAGTGGTTACTGAGTGTGTGTATTGGTTTAAGTGATACTACATCGAAGTCAAAACCATTATTCTACACAGAGGAGAACAGCTCGTTCCATTTCACCAGATGGACAGAACTTTAAGAACATAAAAAGGAGTAAAAAAGAAAGATTGTCCATCTTTAAAAGAAAAGAGAACTTCCATTGAAACTAACACCAGGTAGCACTTAGTATTTGAAAATAATTAAATAGACCAGATAATGAATTGAAGATGAAAGATTTTGAATGGTTTTCTCAGCCACAACAAGTGTCACAGCGGCTGAACTGCCAGGTCAATCTACTTAACATCACATTTGGCCGTATCACCGATACTGATTAGAGATCACAACTTTGCTTAAAAATAGCCAACCTTATTCTTCAAACTGCAGTCTTCGCAAAGAAAGAGAAGACAGGTAACAGAGCTGAGAAGAGACAGAAGACCAGAGGGCATAGTTGGCAAGCCACCACAGAAAAAAGTGACCATATGCAAAGAAGTGTTGAGGTGAGGGAGGAGTAAAAGTCTGACCGTAAGAAACAGACAAAGCAGAGCTGATAAGGACAAAGACAAAGTGCTTGCAGTAACACGAACATGAGAACTTTGCTGCTGTATCTGCTGCTCTGTGGCCAGTTAGCCGATCCAGCGGTGGTAGAAGACTTCAATCACGAGGAGAGATGCAAGCAGTCCATGTACATGGGTACCCCGCCACGGGGCTACGTGAGCCGAAATCTGAAGAAGATCTGCCAACGCCTGGAGGACAAACCCCGCTTTGTAACTCTCTACGACCCACACAAACGCATGCCCGTGTACTGTGCCTACACCTTCAAGAGGTCTGGCGGTGAGAAGAGTGCAGAAGAGCCCTGGATGTATGAGCCACAGGTGAGTGGAAAAGGTTAGCTCCACGAGAACGTATTTTATAATAACGTCGAAAGGTTGAGAGCTATGGTAATTCATATGCTAATGATGTGCTAGATCCAGGTTAGCAAAAGCCAGTTGTGACTAGCTAAGACTAAGACAATATTAGCCCTTCACTGGTGCAGTCCACACCAACATGATTGAATTGTGAACAGTTTAAGCCCTGAAAAGACCTTGAAGGTTGAGTCTGCATTACAGTATAAGAGCTTGAAAAAAGTAATGGTGAAATAGATAGAATTCTACAGTCCAGTTGTTCTCAGATACAGTACAGCAAAAGAGGAGGGACAGTCAATCAATACAATGGAGTTTGATCACTACTGAGCTGGAACTGAAAATAGCTTCTACGATTTTAACATTTTATTTCACATATACTAAACTTCATCCTTTCCTGGCTCAGACGTCCTCAAAAATCACCTCTCCATACCTTCCATGCCATAACGGGCACTTCTGTGTTTGTTCTATCTTCAGTCCCTCCAAACACTTACAATAAAATGCAGACATAATAACAGTACTGTTACCGTCATTATGTACATGCAATAATTTATGTATAATGACACATTTCTAAACCAGTTTCTAAAGATTGTCTCCCTTGTTTTGTGAACTGCTACTGCAGTTGTGATCAGCAGTGAGTATGACATTTCTCAAAGGTGTCTTTCATGAGAAAGGGCAGTAATCTAATCTTTCAGACATACAAATGAGAATGAAAATGTCGGCTCTTCGGAGGTAATAAGCTTGAACAGATTAGATGTCTCTCTCTCTCTGTCTTCCCATCTTCATAATTCCCTGTAATCTCTCTCTCTCTCTCTCTCTCTCTCGTTATTAGAAAAATTGATGGCTTTGATATTGTGCATTTAAACTTCTACTAGCACTCATTGCTGAAAGCGGCAAATGGGTTCAGTGAAATGTAATAGAAAAGGTGACTGTGTGTGTATGTGTGTGTGTGTGTTTTTTTACCTCAAGATATACGCATGCTAATTCATATCTCCCTCTCCTTTTTTCTCCTTCTCTCTTTTGTCCCGTTCTCTCTCTTCAGCTGGCCTCAGTACAGGGAAGCAGTAATATGGAGCCTTTCCCCCTGTCACCCACAATGCATATGTACTTCATGGATACTCAGGCCACACTGGAAGACTTTGCAGATATGGCCCAGTATGAGCGCGGTCATCTGAACCCCGACCAACATCAAGCCGACCAGGTAGACAAAGCGGCCACCTACACCCTGACTAACGTGGTCCCGCTCTTTCGTGAGTTCAACAAGGGACCCTGGGCCCAGCACGTGGACCGAGTCCGACAGCGCCTTAACAACTATTGCCACGGGAACGCCTATGTGGTTACTGGTACAACCACAACGGGGAACATGATTCGGAGAGACAACGTCGACCGTGTGGGGATTCCAGATTATGTTTGGACGGCGTACTGCTGCACAGACTTTGACCAAAATGCACCCTACCTGGAACGTTACCGCTTCCCGGCGTTCGGAGCTTACGCCCTGAATGATCGTATCAACAACGCAGTGGTTGAGGCGCCACTCAAATCACTTGAGAAGTTCCTAAAAGGTCGGATGAATGTGGACAAGAACTTTCAGATCTTCTACAAAGATTGCATCTACGAGGAGATGTAGCTTATCCATGTTCCTTATCGTGTAGTCCTTAGACTTATGAAAGTGTCTACAAAAATTCTGTGTGCTTCTTCCTCTTCTTCTGCTTCGTTTTTCCCAACCCGTTGTGTCAAAGGATATGCAGAAGCTACGCTAACAGGTTTTGACTTGGTGATGATGTATTGTTTGTTTCTCAGAATGAGATCTGGGTCAGAGGTCAGCAGTAGTAGCAGAGCCTCTGGTGGTTAACCTTACAATGGGGTTAAAGTGCATTGCAGGGCAGAGGGGATGTTTGACTGTTATAGCAGAATTGCTGTAATGTTGTAATAGACATAATTACTGAAATTTGATTCTGTTCAGATCATTCAGATAATACATTACTTTCTAAGATGAATTAAAATTAAATAAAGCAAAAAAAAAAAAAAAAAAAGGAGATTTTCTTTTTTTGGTGTTTTTTTGTTGACAAAATTAAAAACACTAAATAACAAACAAATGTGGCCATATACCTTTGACTACTTTTGGTTCTAATCGCAACTGTATGTCTCTAAATATGTAAAACCTTTAAATTGCCTCTCGCCTACGCACCGTTTTAGGTTCGCCTTAGGCAAGACTGAAATTATATTTTCCTACCCCATTTAATGTCAGCTCCTTGACAGTGAGTTGGACAGCGGAATATTATCGGCATAAATCGTGGTTCATTGGAACGGCTTGCATGATCAACGCATTTTTACGAGAAGATTCTGCTGTTAAACATAGTAGAGTTAATCATGCCCACCTGACATCCATATCACATAATGATAAAATGAGTTCCTGAGACGTATGCTTGGACGACTGCAAGATACAAAAAGTAAAACGCTTGACTGATCATATTTCACATGCTCTCTGTGGTCATACTCAAGCAAAAGTCCACGTGTGTGTCTGCGTGTGTGCGTGTGCGTAAACAAGTATGTGAATTTAATTTCACTGGATGACCCACAGCAATGCAATTAAACAATAATTTCAAGTGTTCACCTCAATTCTCTCGCGGACAAGGTACATGAGGCACACAAGTAAACTGACCACACGTGCACGTAGCATATTCTTCTATTGCAAGCGGCGTTTCTGACTGAACATTTCTGGCAGGCAACTATGCAAACATAAGAGCAAGTACGAGCGATTACGTTTGCACTGCCAAAGACATTCAAGATGACCTTAGCCCCGAAAAACCTACGCAGTAGCGTGCAGCTCTGATACAGACGGACGATAACTCATCAGTAGCTTAATCCTCTGAAAGGCGAAAGTTGCGCATTGTCTTATTGTCAGAACTCTGAAAGGAAGGTGTGGCACATCAATTCGTGTGGTGCCCGGGAATATAATTTAACTCTTTTCAGCGATGTACTCTAAAAATGCAGAACCACATTTCGAATGCCTTCCGTCTCAGGTAAGCGCACGAGATCTAAAATGAGTATGGGCACTGTTTCTTTGGACACCGTTACCGGGCTGTCATTAGATTAGATTAGCCTACATAAAATGAAGTAAACGTAAAACTTTTCAACCTACGTGCACTTTTTCTGCATGAATGAAATAAAGCGAACTTTAAGGATAGCCTACTACTGTGCCAAATGCATTATACATACATTCGTTAAATTTCGCCCACACTTTAATAATGGAGATAAGGTAATAACCCTGTAATGGGCTGCTTGACCTTTCATGGAAATTAAAGGTCAAACATGGATTGTGATGTCAAATAGGAACACAGTTTGATGCCATCTCAAGGGGGTGTCAATTACAAGACTGTAGTACTATCACCCTTTAGACTTGGAAGATACTGACAGCAAGTCAGTGCTTAGAGCTACACAGTCACACTGACGCTGGAAACCGCTTTGACCTTAGTGTGTGTGGTGTCACACGCAAGTGGACAGAGTTATAAGCATTTGTGATACTGCCCTTGAGTTAGTGCTCTGAAACACATGCATTATCATCTAGTCACTCAACACACTGCGGTTTACTGCGCTGGTTATAAGTGCAACTTTTGATCTTCAAGTTGATACTTTAAAATCATTTACATCGTTTAAAATCATCACGTGAAGAAGTCGGCATTTTTGTTTGTTTTTTTAACTACTAAACCCACCTCTCACTTTTAGCGTTCATTCTTAACATTTGAAGATTTCACGTCTGGCTTTTATGTTTCTAGAGCCTCTAGATCATTATCAGTCACACAGGGGTTGGTGGGGTTCGAGGGAGGCATGCTACATAACTTTGATAACACTGTTGTGCAAGACTGTAGCACTCTAACTGTGTTCTGTGAGCAAGTTTCACTCCTTGTACTCGTTTCCTGCTGTTTTTGGCAGAGCTTTTACAAGAGCAGTCGAATCTGTTCTATGCAACCTCACCAGGCTCTTAGTTCAAGAGAAACAAACTGTACTACATCAAGAATGTAGACCTTGAAGAGAGAGAGAGAGAAAGAAAGAAAGAAAGAAAGAAAGAAAGAAAGAAAGAAAGAAAGAGAAAGAAAGAATAATGAAGGGGGTCAAAGGAGGAACAGCAGAGAGAAAAAAAGAACAGACATTGTAACATTGGCACTAGGCAACTGCAGATACAAGTTTGTTAATTGTCTGTGCGCGCTGGGTCCTACAGGGCTGCTCTCAGTTCTGTTGTTGGTGCTGACGTTCCCGGGTCGGGGAGGCTCTTCTCCGCTCAAACCCATCTGCGACATCAACGTTCTGGACCGCTTCATCATGGAGGCCAGGGACACTGAGGCTGCCATGGTGAGACCAAAGCAACGACCCACCTGAACAGAAGCCGCGTAAACCCAATGGCACAAACAGACTTGCGTTCTCTCTGAAGGAGTCCTGAAAGAGTTTTTTTGGGGGGGGGGGATTTTCAGGCTCCTCCTCCTCCTCTAACTGTGATCTGTCTCTCTGTTTCTCAGCGAAGCTGTAAAGAGGGTTGTGGTCTGATGGGAACGTATGTCCTTCCGTTGGTGAGGGTCGACTTTAACGTTTGGGAGAGCAAAGATGTGAGTTATTACAGCGCGCTTAGTCACGGCTATCTTAAATATGTTGCATTTAACAGATATGGTCGATTTTAGACTTTGATACACGTGGGTGTGTATTTACACAGACTTGCGTTGGTCTTTTCAGACTCAGGAGCAGGCGATGGAAGTTGAAACAGGCTTGAGTCTCTTGACTCAGACCGTAAGTGCTGTTAGACAGTCAGTGACCAACGTTCGTCTGCAGGACCTGCTGGACAACACAATGAGCAACATCCTCAGCGTCAGACGCATTCTCCGCAGCCTACAATTACGGGTATGTGTATGTGCGTGTGTGATAATTGGGTTCCCTCTGTGTGTGTGTGTGTGTGCGCGCGCGCACGCATTTGCAGGCGTTTTCAGAAAGGTTATGAGCGCCAGTTCAGCTGGCTTGCTCTCTCATTGCGTTCACTTTGTTTGCCTCCCCGTCCCACTGGCGACGCTTTTCTGAGAAGTGCACATTTTCAAAGCCAAGGCAGTTCAGTGACTTTGACCATGTTGGTAAATGACACCCGTGTGTCTCTGTATGTGTGGGTTTGCATGTGTGCATCTGTAAACTATAATAGATAAAGCATTTGTCGAGAGTTCTATTTTTTGCAGAGGACCGCGACTGGTTAAATATTGCAGATCCTCATAGTATTTTTTGCCATATTGGTCCTCTGGTTATTACATCACTTATCTCTCTCTCTCTCTCTCTCTCTCTCTTTTTTCTTTCTCTCTGTCTCTTTATTCACCAATAGGAACAATCTCCCTCTGTCTCCAGAGGTCACACTGAGGCCGTGACACAGGAAGTTTCAACGCTGTCCGAGCTCCTGCATGTTCACACGAACTTCTTGCGTGGAAAAGTCCGTCTCCTGGTCGTAGGAGCCCCAGTTTGTCAGAAGACCAGCAGCTGACTGGGACATAGGAGGAAGGATGTGGCACACAACAGCGTGAAGAGTCAAAAGGAATAAACGGGACAAATTATAGACACTATTTAAACTGCTCAACAAGCTCGAAGTATATGGAGAGCGTTACACATCAACAGAGCGAGACAGTGAAATTAGTATGTTTCTCTATATTTAACATTTGATATAATTTATGAATTGCCTTTTTTTTAAACTCATATTTGTTTTTTTTTTCTATGGGATATGTGAATTGCTTTGTTTGTTTGCTCTGAGTATGTTATCGTGTTCTTGTTTAAGAACGGTTTGTGTCCTATTTTTTTTTTTTTTTTGAATGGAATTCATATGTTTGTGAAAGGGCTTACCCTTTTTCCTCATTCAACCTGCTTTTGGAACTGTACTTTTCACTGCTGGGAGCAAAGGTCTGTTTGTAGCAAAGCCAAGGGTTTTACCAGGAAAAACAGCTCCAGGCTAAAAGAGAGCTTCTGTTGAATTATGTTGCCATCCTGAGGATGATCGCACTAAGAGACTAAAACCCGAAACAGGTTGATCAGTGAAGTATAAAGGGTATTGTGAGGTCGTATGTAGTGCGAGACAATTAATGAAACAGAAAATGACAATATATATATATCATAAAATAAACCCAACAGACACACACATCATAAAATCTGGAAATGCAAAACGAACACATCCGACTCAGTTTTTAAAGCTCATTTTTTTCTCTCCACGTGAACACAACACGTTCAAATAATGTTTTTTGAAATGAGGGAGACCAAATTGATGTTACGTTTAATAATGTCTTTTTAATGTTCTCCAGTTCAGATACACAACATACAGTGTGTAATAGCCTCTATATTGAAATAGAAATATTATCTTCATTCTTTAAACCCGTTATTATCATAAGCTTCCTTATCTTAAGCCGCGAGTTGCTGAAATTCAACAAAATGAAAACCAACAGGTGCAAGTCTTTTTTTTTGTTTGTTTTTTTTTTAAATTTTTTTTTTTGTTTGTTTGTTTGTTTTTTGGCAACCCAGCATTAAGATCGAACACTTGCTGTTTTTTTTTTTTTTTGTATATTTATAATGTCTTTGTAATATGAAGGCAACGCCAGACAAGAGTGTCACCATATATGGTTGGTGAGAATGTGCTTCCAGTGTCTGTTTGCTGCCTTAACTCTCTTTACAATACTCCCTTGAGTCTTTTATAAAAATATTGACGGGTTAAATTCTCTATTCTGAAACATATGCAGCTCAAATTCACAACAAAGAGAGATGAGCCCACACTCCAGTCCTTTCACAGCTAATCCAATGATTTGGGTCAGATAATGACTCTAGAAAATTACAACCGAGAATAGCAACAGTAACCCCACAGTGTCATTTTGCCAGTGAAATAATTAAAAAAAAAAGGTTCAAACAAACAAACAAACAAACAAACACACTCAAGAATATGATGCTAACATCAGGCCTCTATAAGAAAGACTACTCCAACTGTTTTTTTTGTTCTTTTTCTCTTTCTTTCTTTCTTTTTTTTTTTAACAGCAAGCCCTCTCCTGTAGAAGTCAATAAGGCTCATTTTGTAAACCAGTTGTGATAAGTTCCCAGTTTCTATAAGGAGTTTGAAAGCTCCAAAGTCTCTGAGTTTCTTAGTCTTTCTACCTCTGTGGATAAAATCAGTGTTTTCACCACTGCCATTCCAGTTTTTCAGTCTTTGTGCAACTATTTTGGTGCAAAAGACTAAAGCTCTAAAGCTCTTAGTTGATATAGAAAGTCTCTGAACCTCCAATGTGTATATGGTTTAAAACCTGCAAACCAGACCAGTTTTCTAGGCTTTTGAACATCAGTTACAGTCTCATCGGCTACATTGCGTTTAGTTTGGACTCGCTGCTCAGTGCTCAACCGCGGCACGGATTTGCCCCCTTTTAAACCGGTTTTGAGAATCTTTACGATTTTGTAGTGCGATTTGAAAATACTGTCTGTGTGAACCAAGGTCAAATGCTTTTAAAAATCAAGTCAACAAAATAGCATCAAACATCAATAAGAGAGGGGTTTGTTAGAGAACATGTCTAGTCAACTTAGCTTGCACCTGTTGTCACAAAGGATACATTTTGGCCATTCACCTGTAAATCAAACAGTAAAACAGAATATTTACAAATACAATTTGATCTCTTACATTTAAAAAAATGTACAGTTGGTTTTTCAAGATTTTTTTTTTTTTTTTTGTAGATGTCTCCCCTCTGTCCCCCCTCCCACACACACGCTCTCTGTTTGAAGTCCTCTATGATAGAAAGCAGTCTTGAATGTGTTTTTTTTTTTTTCCCGAGTCTGCTGAGTGAGAAGAAGAGATAGAAGGAAACGTACAATTAAAAAAAAAAAAAAGATGGAAAATATTTAGCAATATGCACAGTTTTTTTTTTTCTGTTTCATGAGCATTAAAATGTTTGACGATGTAACTCATAAGAACGACCATGTCTCTCACTGTTTAGTGTTTACTGTTTAGCGCTTATTGACAGGTAAACTGGCACTCAGCTCGTGTCCAAGCGGTTTGGCATGTCCCTAGGTCGCTTCCCTGTGGTGGGGATTGAATGGAAAAAGTAACATAGCCAAGCTCTCTCTCTGGCCTCAATCTAACGCTTGACGTTAAACCCTCAAAAAAACCCTCAAAAAAAAAATCCATAGAGTCCATTTCTAAACCCCATTTCATGGGTGAGAAGATGGCTCCTCTACCAAGACGTACGTGTACCAACCCACCCTCCGCAACCCAAAGCCCCTCTTGTGGCTACCTGAGCCCCTACCCCACCCCCCACCCCCCCCCCCTAAAAAAAAAAAGAGTTTTAGAAGAATACATGATTTGACTTGAAGAAGGTTTTGCAGAATCACGCATATGTTTTGTGATGAGGCACAGAGTTAGAATGTCCATGTTTTGGTGACAGATGGGCTCAAAAACTGACTGAGAGAATTAAGGTTAAGATCGAAAGCCAGTGTAAAAGGAAGAATGTAACAATTCTTGTGTGTTGAGCTGTCCTGTGACGACATGCTCATAGTGTCCTCTGATGTTTCGAGTTCAGCTGAATCCTTTGGGTAACAATACAGCACAGTGACGTTTCAATCAAGTCAACTTATAGGACATGGTAAAATGTAAAGAACTATACAGAGGAAAAAGTTGGATTTACAAGAAGAGAGAAAATGTGAAATTTCATCAGTTCTTCATCAGGATGAGGACTTTGATGCATTGTTTCACTGAAAAGAAATGTGGGGTGGGGGGAGGGTTTGTTGGGGGGTGGGGGGTGGGTATTGATCTTTTTTTTTATTATTGTAATCATAAGCAGTTTCCAATTTCTGATTCTTATCAAGTATCTACAGAAGAGAAAGAAATAGTCTGATTGAAGTGCATTAAGTATATCAGACATAAGAAAAAGACATGACTTTCCCAGAAAAAAGAAAATGAAAACACAAGAAAGAAAAAAAGAAGAGAAAGATATCTTGAATGTGGAACATTTTTGATACGGTTTTTTATCCATTTTCCTATTTCAAAATAAAACATGCAAATATCCCAGAGAGCAAACAAGATATAAATTTCATTTTTCCAAATTTTTTTTTTTTTTATAGTTTTATGTTGATATATTTCTCGAGAATTTCATTCTCTCTCCATGAGCAAAAACCAGCAAGAGCGCAAAACCAAAAAAAAACAAAACAAAAAAAAAAGGAAAAACAAAAAAAAAAGTTTGGCACTTTTTAATAATGCAAATTTCTTGAACATGATCCAGTCCAGGTAATCCTCTCAAAGAAAGTCCACGCTGGACTCTTTTACTGAGAGAACGTTAATCACAGTACTTGGCACAAGAATGCTGGTAAAAACGAGAAGTTGGTATAATTTTCATTCGTATCATCACAAGATTATCAATTATACATGTTTTACAGCTATGTTTTAAGATTTATATATATATATATATATATATATATTAAAAAAATCCAGAATAGGCAGAAATGAGTTCTATACTTGGGGCTAAAAATCTAGTGCAATGATTATAATTCAGAAAAAGGGAGAAAAAACAGAACCTGAAGAGAAAAAAACACAGAAAGAAAAAGAGAAGAAAAAAAAACAGTTAAAGAAATAGAGGTGAATGATGAAACAATTGCTGTGGAGAGGTGTAGGAAGGTGAAATGTCTGAATATTCTCTTTCTTTTTTTTCTTCTTCCTTTTTTTCCTTTTCAGGGGTCTGTTACTCAGTCCAAAATTTCATTACTTCTCAACCCAAGTGAGTCAGGCTGAGCCATCTGTCCCCACAGCCAAACACCCGCCGAGAGAGAGTGAGAGAGAGAAAGAGAGAGAGCGCCCAGTCCAGGAGAGAGAGGAACGGACAAAAGAGAAAGAGACAGAGTAAAAAGAAGAGTGTCAAGACGGGGAGCAGTGATTAAAAGAAGAGTAGCCGTGTGTGGACAGTATCTCAGCAGAGTTCCAGGATCACTGCTGGAGGTCTGTGTTTCATGGCGCACAAGGGGGGGGGGGGGGGGGGGGGGCTGACTGTGTCCCCTCAGAGGAGCTACTATACGCGGGTGGTGGAATGCTGGTGGGGCAGAGCGTTGTTGCTGTGGCTGGAGGCCGGGGCGGGGGCGGGAGGGTACGTGTTGAAGGCATGAAGAGACTGCATGCCAGTGATGGTGCTGGGGATCATGGCTGGCATCAGCGGCACGTCCTCGGGCGCCCGCCGCAGCGCCAGCGTGTAGTCCGGTGGGCAGACGGGCGGTCTCAGGGGCTCCAGGTCGCCGTGGAGACCGCGGGGAGGTAGGGGCGTGCCGTGGTCCAGCTCCACCCTCTGTTGTTTCATCTGAAGAGACATCAGCTCCTCCTCCTGGCTCAGGGCTAGGTCGTTGTGGGGCGGAGCCCCCACGATGCCGACGCCCCCTCCGGCCCCGCGCTGCGGCGAGAGGCGACGGTGACGACGTTGCAGCAGCTCGTGACGTTTGTCGCGCTTGTAGTAGAGCGCGGCGAAGGCCAACACGTTGAGGAAGAGGAGCGAGGCTCCGACGGCAACCGTCACACTCAGCTCTGTCGAGTAGTCCCGCGCGTTGTCGGGGAAAGGGGAGAAACGGGGCGGTTCGGAACCTTCCGGATCTGGTTCAGGGGGATAGGTGGAGATGATGGGGTGGCGGGTGGAGCGGGTGCCAGGAGGTTGGGGTGTACCTTTCCTGTTGGTCCAATGTGGACTGCCTGGCGGGAGACGCGTGGTAATGGAGTTGATGATCTCCTCGTGAAGATTGTGAAGGTGGGGCACCAGCTCGAGCCAAAAAGCGACCTTGTTTGCCCGGTAGTTGTCACGAATACGAGGCTTGAGGCCTATGTGCAGGTACTGCTTGTCTTTGGAGCTGAACTTGGTCCAGATAACCTCCTCAAAGCGGTTCGGTTTGGTGTGGATGAACTTTGTATCCTGCGGCACTGGGATGTTGGGATCCCTGAAAGCGAAAAAAAAGAAAAAGGAGGACAAAGACACAGAGACATGGTAATGGTGTCAGAGGTACAGGCAGAGAATAGATCGTCAGTGTGATTGACCTTTAATTTAATCGTTACTACATGTCTTAATGTGGACAGTAAATTTACACCGGTATCGAATTGAAATGCTAAATTATTCCCTTAACTGACAGAGCTTCATGGATTCAAATGATGAATGCTGTTTTAAAAAAAACAGCCGAATCAGCTATCACAAATAAATTTATTTTTCAATTCCATTTTCTACAGACAACTTATGGTATCATCTTATACATATATGATATATGAACATATACGGTATGTACAAGTTTGAGGACAAAAGTCAGTTTTCTCAGGACTGATCATTTTTAATATTGTTAAACCATCTTACTGACCCAGTCTTGGCGAAGTTAGTCCAGTACGTCATGACCACAGCACTCAGCATGACATCATTTTTGGAGAAGTTGCAGGGGAAGAGGTCGGTGGCACCAACCATGGGAACACCAAAAACGTAAGGGATTTCATCCCCGTGCGCTGCATCCGCCCATTCAGGCCTGGC
Source organism: Chanos chanos (assembly GCF_902362185.1). Taxonomy (NCBI): domain Eukaryota; kingdom Metazoa; phylum Chordata; class Actinopteri; order Gonorynchiformes; family Chanidae; genus Chanos; species Chanos chanos. Next base: position 7,884,139 of record NC_044509.1, read on the forward strand.
CTCCGTCTGACAGTGATGGTGGAAGGTGTAGAAGTAGACAGGTGACTGGAACTCAGCGTGTAGCTTTGCTGTGGCGACCGCTGGCGCCACCCACTGGTGATCTGTGAACAGGGCTAGCAAGGTTTTGCGTCTCATGTCCCCATTATCACGGTCTGCCCAGTCAGTGTACATGAACTTAATGGTCTCCCTAAGTATGTTTTTACCTGAGAGGGACAGAGAGAGAAAGAAAGAAGGAAAGAGAGATTGAACAACAGTGAGTGGCATAGTCATTTAAGAGAGGGGCACACGCGTGTGTGTGTGTGTTTGTGTGTGTGTGTGTGAGAAGGAGAGAGAGAGACAGAGACAGAGAGAAAGAGAGAAATTCATCAAGGCGGTAAGATAATAAGAGACAAACCTGAAGAGACACAAGTCACATTCCTAAAAACAGAACATCTAAATTCACAAATCGGATCAGTAAAAACAGAGAGATCCTTAGAGGTAAGTCATAAACAGAACGCCATTGGCTTGAGCAAACACAAAGTGCGTCTGCTCTTTACTTTCTGTGTGTGGGAAGTGTATGGGTGTGCGTGAGAAAAGAACTCACCATCTGGGTATCCATAGAGATTGTCTACAAAGTTGGAGATAGTGTAATCAAATGATGCAGCAGAGATGCCATCTTCTCCTTCACTGTCATCTACAAACTTCAAGCCCTCACCCTGATTCACTCCCAACAGAATATCATAGTTCAAGAACTCTCCCTGTGGAGTTAGATATAATGATGTCGTGTTGTCTTGTTATGCATAAAAAGAAACAGAGAGCGAGAGATCATAGGCCAAATTCAGATTAAACGCAAATTAGCATTTAGCGGTTAGCATGTCTTCTTGATTTTGCTTCACATTCCTGCATATTTATGTATATGCGTCGTACCTAAGTTGACGAATGGAATGCAAAAGGTGGGTACATATACATAAACTACTTAAACACAATCGTGAAATGCATTTCATTGAGGAAACATTTCTTTTTTTTTTTTTTTTTTTTACAGTTAGCTTTAACCCATCTTTGTAGCTTCTCAAAATGTCATCTGTAAGCTAACCTGCTGCATGAGAATCTCTGGGTCGTCTGGAACCACGTCTCCATCCACCACGGGCCCAAAGGCGATGTGGTACCGTGCCGGTTGGATGTCCTGGTCCACCAGTTCCCTGAAACTCTTTCTCCTCAGACAGTCCACCAGGTCGGCCGTGTCTGTGTAGCTGCAGCCCACCTTCCGCGCTAGAATCTTAGTGTACATGAGGGGTCGATAGTTGACCGACCAGCTGGAGATGGCTGTGCCGCTCTGGGCAATGGCCCGCTGGAACAAGCCTGAGGCGCAGAGAATAATGAGATTAAGACACTACCGTGAGATTACAAAACCCGTAGGCGAATGGGATTATTCAAAGCATGAACGGTGATGTTCGACCGCACGTGTCCAAATAAACACTGAGAGCAAACGACATATGTCTCACTTGGGGGGGCGTATTATCAGCAGGTTTTGGGAAAAATCTCTCAATGAAATGCTTTACATTAATGAGGGATACGCTGCCTCAGCCTTTAGCATCTTGTGAGAGGCTCTGTGGTAGCCATGTTGGTTTAGACTGCTATGGAAAAATGCTTTCTTGTCCCTGAGTTTTCATCTGCAGATTCTGTTATTAATTATTAAATGACCCCCACCACCCCGACCACCGCTCCCCACAAAATGCATACACAGTCCATACCCTGCTGCCCCTCCTGTTCCCCTATCCCTATGAAATCAATTAAGAGAGAGAGAGAGAGAGAGAGAGAGAGAGAGACAGAGAGAGAGAGAGAGAGAGAGAGAGAGAGAGAGATCAGCTACTGCTCAATGCTTTTGCACCATTCTCTCTATTTCTGACACACACACACACACACACACACACACACATACACACTCACATTCATATTTACATGTTTCTCATTACAAGTCTCACGGCCATCCATATTTATAACAGGGTCCTCATTATGAACCTGTGTCAAACTCACACGTCTGAATGATCTGAGGATGGTGTAAATCAGTCTCACACACACTTCCACAAGTCTGAACAGACACATCAGGAATCTGTCTCACATTCATACACACCAGTTCACACACAAAGGAACTTGTCATTACGAATCAGCATCTCACCCAAACGCGACCGCATCTGCTTGGTCCGCGGTACAGCTCCCTGTGCGGCAACCCACGCGCGATTCAAACGAACACGCTTCAAATGAACCTCGTCACGTCTACACGGTTTCACGTTCGCACATCTCTTTAGAACTCGTTTTTGTTTAAAAAAAGGGATAACGACGGCAGCGGTTCTTACCCTCCGAGTGATGAGACAGGATAAGCAGATTAACGCAGGACGCTCCGGCGCCCGACCCGAAGATTGTGATCCTCTCCGGGTCGCCCCCGAAATGCCCAATGTTCTCGTTCAGCCAGCGCAAGGCCTGAATCTGGTCTAACAGCCCGTAGTTTCCTTTGGCGGACTGGTCTCCGGTGCTCAGAAAACCTGCAGGAAGAACAAAACAAATAATAGAGCAACAAAAAAAAGAAATGAAAAAAAAAATAAAAAAATAGGAGGGCCCAGAGAAAATGAGTAGCGGTGGAAGACATGGAAGAGGAGATAGGATGTTAGGCCAGGTCTGGTTTTATATTATTAGGGGGATAACTGCACAGTAAGAGAGGGATAAACCAAAGCAGCTTCTTTATATACTCATTGTCTCTCTGCACACGCCATCCTTTTGCACTGGTCAAGGTATTTTCATGTCTTCACTGGTCTTTAATTACGTGTAGTCTTATATTTTAACTGCCCCCCTCTCCCCCCCCCCCATCCCACCCCAAATGGAACACTTTGTAATGCATGTGTAAAGAAACCGAGAAGTGTTCATAATAGTGATTAAATTGAAAGGGGTACTCGTTGTGGGGAAAAGAATGATACCGGTATGAAACTCTCTTAAATGAGAGCAAATGGATGATTCATGTATAGCGCCTCTAATGCACTGCTCTACGCATATACATACACACGGACATATGCATGCACACGCATGTACACATGCACACACAAACTGTTTCTCTTTCTCTCTCTCCTTCTCTCTCTCTCCTTCTCTGTCTCACACACACACATACACACACGTGCATGTGCGCGCGCACACACACACACACACACACAGACACACACACTTATTAATGTATCATACTACACCTGAGTGTGATAAATGTCCTTTCATTCTCTGGCTGTGTTATTCACTGTACAACCGTACAAAACTTGGAAAAATTCCCAGGCAGCCACGAGAACCTGGGAATTTCATCTTAGGAACACCTACGTAGAGCTTAATGACTCACTCCAAACGAGAACATACATCAGTAAGAAACATGTTTGTTTAATTCTTATAAAGTCTTAATAGCCCCCGTCCGTGATCTTGTTTCCACGGTGACAGATAATGTGTGGCGCTGTTGTCCTCACATGCATACAGAGAAGGCTGCTAACAGGAGTCACTCTGTTATCTGCTTGTCAGGCCTCTCTGTCTTTATGAGCTGGCGGTTAAGGGGGGATAGGCCCATCAGCTTGTTTGGATGCTTAATGGACTGTTTTTCACTTGATGATTAGAGCAGAACTGGACAGTAAATAAAGACACGAGACACGGTGATTGATGCTTTACACGCAGTGAAACGAGAGGCCACACGCGAACATGACAAAAAAAAAAAAAACCCCACAAAACAACAACAACGAACGGCTATCATCAATGGGGGACGTGATATGACTCTACAATGGAGCGCAAATTAAATTTCATTAGTCGATAAAATTAAATGATTTAATGAGGGTGTGTTTTTTTTTATAGTGTTTGAGGAATTATAATGGTGAAAAGGCAACACAGGGAAAAAAACAAATATATTCCATGTCGTCAGATTACGTAGCTAAGGACAGACAAATTAGACAACAGACGGAATAAAACAGAAATGAACCAAAATAAACTATAATGCAAACACCCTCAACCCTCAAACGTCATGCTTCTGATGCAGAGAAGTGGGGAGAGAGAGAGAGAGAGAGAGAGAGTGACTGAGAGAGAGAAAGGGAGAGAGAAAGAGAGAGAGTGAGAGAGAGAGAGAGAAAAGGCAGTCAGAAATAGAAAGGGGAATATGACATGAGACAGTCTAACAACATTTGGATGAGGTAAGAATAACAAACACGCATATTTCATAATACATGAGACGTGATGAAAGATACAGTAAGACTCAACAATCTGCTCCACGTAAGGTACAGGGCAGTACAGCAGTGTTAAATGTTTTGCAGAAGAGCGTCTGCTGAAAGCACGAAAGCTTATGTCGGGGGACATTAACACCGCTAGGGGTGTGATATCAGAGCAAACACGCAAGCACTCATGTCCTATTTCCACGTTTAAATAATTCAAAAATGAAACATGTTCAAAAATGTAAAGAAGCTGCAAGTGGTTCCTGTAGATGAAAAAGACAAAACAAAAACAAAACAAAAACAAAACAAAAAAACAAATACAGTTTGTCTTGAACTTGCTTTGAGACTGAACCGAGAAGATTGAAAGAAAACTTTTCTTTCGCCGACAGTTAAAATGAGCAGTAAGGGCTCAGCTATTGACACAGTAATGGTGTTATTGACAGCAGCTGCCACTCTGTGTAACTGGTGTCTGATGATTGATTGATTGACAGGAACCGCTCAGGTATTGGCCGAATGATTGAGGTGAGGGGGCGGGCTCTGCATGTTCATTTGGGTCGCTCTCGTTGATTATTGGCAGGGGATGGATAGATATTCCTCTGCGAGTGAGTGAGGGTCTAATGTGCTCCCTGCTGATGGGGAGCCACTGGGACATGGCTGAAGGCGTGACACACAGGATTTGTCTGCCATCATATTAACCTTGTTCAGAGCTGTTTGCTGCTGTTGCCTGGCAACCATCCACAGTCTCAACCATAGGGATAAATTCTTTTAACGTGCATACACGTTTGCACATGCACGCACGCATGCAGATACACACACACACACACACACACACACACACACACACACACACACACACATGCAAGCAAATGCATGCAAATGCTAACAAAACACCTTTTAACCGTTTGCTAACGAAACATTTGATTTTACATTTGCCTTGTTACTGTTCAGACAAATGTCGAATGAGATCTATCTTTCACTCTCTGTCTCTTTCTCTCTCACAGAGAGAGGGAGAGAAGTTTCTTCTCATCCTCTTCCTGTCTGCTGAGCTAGGCCTCCTGTGGACTTTAGCGCTGAGAACAGCAGTTTACCAGGCTGGACTCATGCATATTCAACACTTGCTTTAGGTAATGGGCAAAGAACTGTGAAGAGAGACTTCAACCTCTCAAAAAGGCAGAAGAATGCTAGACTGAGACTGAGACTGAGAAAGCTATGGAGAAACAGAGAGAAAAATGGAGAGAGAGACAAAAAGAAGGAGAGAGAGAGAGAGAGAGAGAGAGAGAGAGAGAGAGAGAAAGATACACACACAGACAGACAGACAGGAGGAAGAATCACAGAGAGAGAGAGAGAGACAGAGGAACTGATTGTTTGCGCGTTTCATGTTTTTTCTTCATGTTTCTTTTACGAGTGAAAAAAAAAAACGACGTTCGCTCCTCATATGAGCACGCGTGTCGCCCAAGCCTTCCCGTAATGAAATCCGTGAGTCAAACCGAAGAGTATGAAACATAACTGGCTGCTGAAGTGACATTTAAACAGTGTAACTCTAATTGCGATACCATCATCTTAAAGCCTCCTCTCTTGTTGATAGGAAGTCTTCATTTTTAAATCCACCACTCTTGTGTTGATTTGAGAGCCCAGCTCAAATCCTGGGAACGAACTGGTGGGTGGGATAACTGATTCAGAGGACAGTGAAGAAACATGATTGCTATCTAGATAGATACCCGAGAGAGATAGAGATGGAGATAGAGACAGAGATAGAGATAGAAGTAGACAGAGAGAGGAAGAGAGAAAGAGAGAGAGAGAGGGAGAGAGAGAGAGAGAGAGAGAGAGAGAGAGAGAGAGAAACTGGCAAATAGGTGGAAGTACAGAAGGCGGCAGACAGAGGGAGTAGCTAAAATTATTTTGGTGCAGTTTTCTAATGAGGCATTTTTCTTCCTATGCAACAGTAGAGCAAAGCTGCATCTGTTTATCTAGCCAAATAGTAATTAAGTCAATGATATTTCTCCCCATAGGAGAAAGACTGGAACAATGAGAAGAAATATATTTTCACACTGCATTGTTTGAAGTTCAATGAAAAAAAAAAAGAAAAAGACCGCCGAGTTGAAGATCTAAAAACCTGTTTTTTTGGAGAGGACATACTAAATATATACAAGCACCGGATACCTGCATCAGTTCTTATAAACACACACGCACACACACACACACACACACTCTAGGTAATGTTCACATCAGCAGAAGACTTAGTTTTTCAAAGCATACAGCAGAATGAGATATACAATCTTAAAATTTTTCATTAGATGAACAAAATGAAGTAACATATACTTAATGTTCCGTGTCATTGTGTAGTACACGAGGGGAAACCGTACTACGGTCTACACACAAGAGCGGCTGAATCTCTCTAGAAGGATAACAATGCTAATGTCCCAGAGAGAGGAATTTTAATGAGCCATTGATAGGTTAGTTTTAATGGAGGTACTTAGCTTTAAAAAAACAAAAACAAAACAAAAAACCACGAGGAGCCACTCAACTCACTTTGTTCCATCAAGTAACTGTACTCTTCTCTCGTTCTTCTGAGCTGTGCAGTTGTTGGTTGTCTAATGTCCAGCTATTTTCTGTCAATAGGAGTCTGACTATATGGACACTTTTCTTTCACAGATACTCACAGCAGCAAAAACACACATAAGCACATCTCTCCGTTGCTCTCTCTCTCTCTCTCTCTCTTTCTCTGCCCTACCATCTCTCTGTAGATTTCTCACACACTCAAACGCACACACGCACACACACACACACACAAATTATCCTCAAATAACATAGAGTCCTCTTCACATGATCGCCAACTGCAATTACCAGTCTTTTTTTTGGTTTGTTATTATTAAATAAGGATCTGTCATCCTATGATTGTACACTTTATCAAAACCAGTGTGCTTTTCCTCCCTACAGCATCAATCCCTCAAAGCAAACATCGGCGAGAAGATGCAGAGGACTGCCTGTGAATCCTAATTCAGGAATATTTTTTTTTTCTTCCCTTCGTTCTGTGTTTACTCGTGGTGAGGAGAGTGGGGGGGGGGATATAAAGTGATGAAATCAAGTCTTGTGTGGAATTAGGGAACCTAATTAGGGTAAGCTGGTTCCGCAAATAAGGCAGATTTTTTTTTTTTTTTTCCCCTTTTGACGAAGGATCGGTGATGTGCGTAGCCGGCTGCATTGCTGCGGAGAAGAGCAAACAGAACGAAGGCTAGCGAGAGGGAAAGCTAGCTGCCGGAAAGCAGAGCTAGGAAAACCGCATTTGCGCAAGGCCAATCGACGGCTGCCTTCTTCCCCCTGAGTTCATTAATTAGTTAATTAGTTAATTAGTCTGAACAGATGGCTCTGCCACACAAATCAGAAGGCAGTTTGGGGCGGTTGGCTGCCTGGGTGTAAGGGGGGGGAGAGAAGGTGAACTGTGCTTAGATGTGAACAGAAAAACAACCGTTGAGTCTGACGCACACACACACACACACACACACACACACACACTGCTGGTAAAGTAGAGGGCCTACACTTACAGCCCCAGTCACACATTTCAACATGATTTCAGGGTGTTAAGCTTTTTTTTTTTTTTTTTCCTTATCAGATATCAAAATCTACCACCGGTAGTTTAATCAAATCAGAAGGGGTGAGGGAGTGTGTGTGTAATGCTGTGTTACATGGGTCAGACAATATGTGTGTACATGTGTGTGTGTGTGTGTGTGTGTGTGTCAGTGTGTATGAGTGTTTGTGTGTGTGTGTGTGTGTGTGAGAGAGAGAAACAGAGAGAGAAAGAGAGAGACCTCTACGTATTAACATTTGTTTAAATGAATTCTTTGCTTCGCTGCAGATTTTAAAAAGCACTTCTGATGGTTTATTTTTAGCCTGTTCCCATCTCTCCCGTCTGTCTCTCCTTTCCTCTCTATCGTTCTCTCTCTCTCTCTCTCTCTCTCTCTCTCTCTCTCTCTCTCTCTCGGCTTCTCCCCCTCTCTCTGCCCCCTCTCTCCTTTTATCTCTCTACCTCTCTCACTCTCTTCCTGCTCTCTTTAAAGGTACAGGGGCGGAAAGCTCAAACACACTGCTTGACATAATGTGATGCAGCCTGA
>NC_044509.1:7904946-7972446 GCF_902362185.1 Chanos chanos
GTTGGGTATGCAAACACTGAGCCAGAGACAGACAGAGGAGTAAGGATGGAAGTTAGACACGCTCCTGATTTCGGGAGTATCTTTCACAGTCTATGATAGGAAATGATCAACCTGGTACGACTTCCCTAGTACAGGCCTGGGGAGGATTCTAGGCCTGTACTGGGGGAGGTAGATCACACTGAATGACATTTGGTATCATTGACCGGACAACATACACTGCCTGGCCCCAAAAAAAAAAAAAAGTTGCATGCTCTAATTTTTTCATTGGACCGCCTTTAGCTTTGATTACGGAACGCATTCACTGTGGCACCGTTTCGACAACCTTATGCAACGTCACAACATTTATTTCTGTCCGGAGATGCATTATTCTTTGGCCGAGATCTCGTTGACGACGGGAGGGTCGAACCACTCTGTAGAGTCTTCTCCAGAACATCCCAAAGACTTTCAGTGGGGTTAAGGTCAGGACTCTGTGGTGGCCAATTCATGTGTGAAAATGATTCCTCATGCTCCCTGAACCACTCTTTCACAATGTGAGCCTGATAAATCTCGGCATTGTCTGGAATATGTTCGTGCCATCAGGGAAGAAAAAAATCCACTGATGGGATAACCTGGTCATTCAGTACATTCAGGTCCTCAGCTGACTTCATTTTACTGCCACATAATGTTGCTGAGCCTGGACCTGACCAACCGAAGTAACCCCAGATCATAACACTGCCTCCAGAGGCTCCAAATCCAAATGGCAACTTTTTTCACCCGGGCAGTGTAGATTTGTGTGAAACGTTGTATTGCATGATGGGAAATGGAGTTTTATGGGGCTCCAGGATAAGACAGAACAGTTGAACACATAGGACTGGCTTAAAGAGAGCTGATTATATTAAAAAAAAAAAATAGACTTGATGGCAGATACAAACAGGTAAAGATGTCCATGTTTCGTTGTCAGTCCACTGCTGTAATATGCATATGTCAGTCTGTACAGTGAGTGCACTGAAGGAGATTAGGTTTGATTGTTGGAATGGAGTGTGTGCTCTGTCAGTCACATGCCTTGACTATTTCTGTTGAGCTGTCACACCGAGTTTGTGCACGAAACGCAAAAAAAAAAAAAAATCATACTGCATGGTTGGAATCGTGTTTTTTTTTTTTTTTTTTTGTCTCTCTCTCTCTCTCTCTTTTTTTTTTTTTCTTGTTGTGACAATCTTGTGATTTGACAGAGACGTATGACAGATAACCCTCTCTTTTCAGCTCTCCCCAAAACCACCTCGGTGACAGACAGTCTCATTGTGTTAAGGTGTCTCCTCCGGTTTTGCTCTCTCCTCCTAACTAAAGTCAAAAAAATAAAAATAAAAATGCAGCAACGGCGTAGGAGCGACAGTCGGTTCAGACATGTTCCCTATCAGTCTGAATTAAAATCTCCAGATTACGACTATCATCTGCTCCTCTGTAGGTAAAAAAAAACAAACAAAAAAATTGCATTGTCCTTGAGATTTTCCTAAGACGTAAAAAAAAAGGAGAAAAGCAATTTCAGTGAGAATATTTGTCTTGAAAACCATGATTCGTGAAGCTTTTTGTTTTATTTGTTTATATATATATATATATATATATATATATATATATATATATATATATTTCTTTTCACCACGTATGGAATCCAATTATAGATATCACAGGTCCTCCCCCCTAAGTGTCAACCAATCAGCAGATTGGCAGCACAGCCAATGACAGCTGAGAAAACTGACATTTTTTTTTTATTATTTTGTGAGATTCAGAGGGTGGTCCTTAAGTGCTCTGCATGGCTATTATGCCTCGCGTGAATGGAAGTTCTCTTGTAAATGCTGCATTTTATCCACACTTCGTAAGGCACTGGCTGAATGAACAGAGATTTGGCCTTGGCCATTCGAACACATAAAGAGGTCGGGGGAAGCTGTGGCTTGTCACATCTAAGGCGCCGCATCTGCTTGACAATGAAATAAGCCCAGTAACCAATCACCCAGCTGCTCCCAGTTCTCCCAGTGCCATTCACGCTTTCTCCATCTCTTTCTCTCCCCTTCTCTCTCTCTCACTCCCCTCCCCTAAGCCGTGCTCTGAAATATGGCTTTTAATAAAGAGTCCGGACGGTAAACGGCCGCTCCAGTGGCGATAAAAATGAAGGATTCTGGGCCGTGGTCTGAGGTAAGACTTGTGTAAATGGAGCTGGAATGTCACAGCGTTCATGTGGAGGAGGTGGACCAGTGCTGCAGCTGCCGAACAACATGAGCGACAGGGACACAGCTGGAACACACTGCCTGCCTGTGCGTGTGTGTGCGTGTGTGTGTGTGTGTGTATGTGTGTGTGTGTGTGTGTGTGTGTGGGACCTCTGGCGACAGTCCAGCCTGCTCTGTAACATTGGGCCTGCCATGTTTTTGTTATTTTAAAAGAGCATTTGAACTGCATTTGAATAGAGGAAACAGCAGGGCACACTGACGCCTGCATGAAGACAACATGCATTTGCATTCTGAGCCAATAACCTTCACTACCACTGAGAGAGAGAGAGAGAGGGGGAGACAGAGAGAGAGAGAGAGAGAGAGAGAAAGGGAGAGAGAGGGGAAAAAACTGAGAATCAGAGAGAGATGGAGCTTTGCCTGCAGGGGTTATCTTTATCCACAGTATTAGTTACATCCCTTAAGCCGGGTGAGAAGAGGCATGTATAGGCCTCCCAGGTTTGTGTGTGTGTGTGTGTGCACACGCGTGCATGCCTGTGTGTGTGTGAATGCATATATACTTGATTACATGTATGCATGAATGAATGAATGACTGTATAGGCATGTTAGCGAGGATATGTGTGTGTGTGTGTGTTGTTAGTATGTTGTCTGTGTGCATACATGTGTTTTATGTGTGTTGTGTGTGTGTCATGTCTGTTTGTGTGACTTTATAAGCATGTCAGTGAGGATACTGTGTGTGTGTGCGCATGGGGGTATGTGAGTGTGTATATTTGTGTTGTTTGTGTGTATGTGTGTGTGTGTGTGTGTGTGGGTGTAACTTTGGGGACTGTGAGGCAGATGGTACACAGAGCTCTGCTGAGGGGTCACTCTGTGTGAGAGGATGGATATTCTGCAGACCTATTGTTGGGTCCCTGGGGAGAAGCCACAGTCAGAGCTGTATTAAAACATATCCTCATTTCCAAACATGTCAATAATGGGGATATCTGATCCCGTATTTGGACTCAAAAAGAGACACTACAGCAGATTACGCAAACACCACACACACACACACACACGCGCACACACACACACTCACTCCAGAATCATTTATGTACTCACACATTCCAAAGTTACGATCTTTAACCAAGTCTATTTTGAATTTACACTATAATAAAAACTTTGAAGATGTAATACAATACAATGTCATTGACTGAGAGCGTAAATCGCTGGACAATAAATCCAGACATTTAACATCTGACTGAATCCTGTAGTTGTAAAGTTTGCAATTCTATTAAAGCACAGCATTTAGTTTAAAAAAAAAAAACAACAGCAATTGTTTTGCGCTCATTTTTTTGTTTGGGAATAGATGGCTCTGAACAGATGTGCCTCTTTATTTGTTAGGGTACAGGCAAAGTTCAGTTTAAGGTTGGTTTTTATTGATAGTGTTCTCAGGAGGCTAAGCAGCTGTCACAACATACAGCTGTCCCAACACTATATTATTGACGTTTTCCTTTTAAGATTTTACATGCTTTTCGTTTTCTACCAACTTGTCCGCAAAGCTTCGGTTTATTCAAGTGTACTTTAAAGTAAGTGGCATAAAGTAACGGCCAAGCCTTTCATACTCTCCCCTGCTGTTGTGTCAAACGCCAATTTAAGGAGGTTTGCGTTATTCTGTTTGAATAGGAATGTCATGCAGCTTAAGATTCTCCCGGCAAAATGATTTTACCGCAGACTAATTGATTTTTTATTGACAGCCATATATCACCTGTGTTCAGATACTTCATCTGAAGCGCGTAGCCACTTCCTTTCAAAGACGTCGCCCCCCCCCCCCCCTCCCCTTTGTATGCAGAGAATTAGATAAACCTTGAGTTTCTAAGCTAATTAAAAGGCACCATCCACGCGAGGGAGACTGCGCTGCTGTGTAACATGTCTCTTTCCCCCTGCAGAAGAATCCTGATCCAATTTTCACCAGATCAAGGGCTTTGCTGGAATAGCAAAAATAGAATAATTTGTTTGAGGTTTGTTCTTGCATCAAAGGCAATTCACACGATACTTCTTCTGCAGCGTCGACTGACTGCGTTTTTATTTATTTATTTCTTCTTTTTTTTTTTTTTTTTGTTTATTTCCCCGTATACTCCATCACCACCATCTTCAGACCTTTTGTAAGTTTCAAACGATCGCTGAACAGTTTTCATCCCCCTCCCTGGTTTTGTTTGGCACGTGTTCTCATATTCATATTGTTTGGGTAAAAATTCCATATTCGTTGGGAATATGATCTGGGCACAATTTAGCTGGTAGTTGATCATAATCCTTTGACGGCCTTGATTCCTTCCGTCACACTTTGAATGCATGAAAAATACTATATCACCTTGATGCTTATTCTCTCAACACTCTTTGTGCTCAGAATCTGTGTAATATCCCTCCTGCTTAGTGTTTGGACTTAACTAATTCTTACCACAGATTGACTGTTAACATAGCCACACTGTTTTTCCTTTTCTTCTCTATAGAAAAACAAAACGTTTTTTTTCCTGAGGGTCCTTTACTCTCCGTGTGCAGTTGTACTCCAAATCACCTCTTAATTAGCAAGGCAGGGTTAAAAAACCCCCCAAAAAAACCTGCCAACTGATTTGTTTAATTGGTCCTAATTCAAAAGGATATGCTGAACTGAACACCTTTATGTTCCAATATGCCTCTTAATTAAAGAGATGGAATCGATGCTTATTAGCTAAAATTTAACTGATCAGCCACTGCGGCGATAATGAGATACACAAAGATTGTTATTCCTCATTCCTAATATCCCTTTCACGCTACCCTACACCCAACGTCACGAAATAAACGTCCGGATTGTTTAAAACGCTCACGCAAAAACGCCAGACAGCCGTCGACCGTAGAGGAGATGATAAAAAAAAAAAAAAGGCGAGTTTTCTCTGGGAAAAAAAAAATTGCTTACAGAGGTTTTTATTCTGTTGTTCCTTCTGCTTCGATAGATAATACCCATTCCAAAATGAAAGAAAGAGGGGGGTTGGGGGGGGGAGGGGTGGACAGTATTTTTTGACCACACTGGGCAGGAATTCTCCTCCGTGTGAGCACTGGAGGCAGATGTTGAGATAAAGGTTCTCTCGTTCAGCACGTGCTGTCCGGATCAGATGAGCGTGTGTGTTGAGGTACATCTCCACCGCTGCGCTGTCTGATCTATTACTCATACTACCATCCCGACACTATTCCCATGGACCGCTTTGGATAAGAAGGACTTTGCAGCACGTAGATATGTGTGTGTGTGTGTGTGAATAGGTGTGCGTGTGTGTGTGTGTGTGTGAAGACTGCGGATTCTCTGCAATGCCTTGAAAGAAAAAAAAAAAAACAAAAACCCTGTCCACAGCACTAAGCCTCAAACACGCGCACAAAAAAAGAGATTCTCTTGTGCATATGCACGATTCATCTGTTTGTTTAATTAGGAAAACAGATTTTCTCTTTGTTAGGATGCCCTAGATTTGATGTTCATCCTTCGTTGGGAAAAAAAAAAGAAAGAAAGAGCATTTGTGTTTACTTTGTATATTACTATGAAATTCGATATTCACCTAGAATAATTTAGCCTATTGGTGCTTTTTCAGGAATACATTTTGTAAATTACACTCAGGCTATGCCAGACTGCACACATCACCTTGTAATAACAACAACAACAACAACAACAGCAATAAAGAGATAATTTAATCAATTACATACCTCTGTTTGTATTCTACTGTATACTGCCTTCATCTATGTCTTATTTCTGCTAGAGTTGGTTATTGTATATTAAGGAGCATTGAAATCAACATGTATATAGCAAATATAAGAGTCTTGTCAGTCAAAAATAACGATTATTATAAAATAAAATACAGCTTCATGCGCACAGAGGGCATAAATGAAAAGAAACCAGACCTTCTCTTCTAAAAGAGGTTGTTTGAATGACTTCAAGTGTGTGTCATCGTTTAAAAAAAGACTGAAAGACTGATTTCAGTTTCTTTATCTGGACCGCATTAATATGTTTGCTCTGCCTTGCCTTTGTTTATCATATGAATGAAAAGAAAACTATAGTATAAAGGCTGCACTAATAAGTACAAAAGTATTAAAGATACACTAATAAGTGTAAAAGATACACTAATAAGTACATGAACCGCACTTAAGTGCCTGCACACACACACACACACACACACACACACACATACACTCAAAACAGATGGTAGATGATGGAGTGTTGCTGTAAGCATATGAGCTATTGTTCTTTGGAGATCTCATGGGCACAGTGCGTCAGTCGTTAAGAGCTCTCATCTCTCTGATGACATCTCTCCAGAGAACTCCTGACTGATTCCCTTACAACATCATACCTTACGCTAATGACACGATCCCTCGACGACAAAATGATATAAAAACACAGTGAGAAACAAACAGAACCCCACTGATTTACCCTAAAGAGCTAGTCACCCTCATCTACTCCTACTTCTCCTCCTCCTCCTCCTCCTCCTCCTCATTCCTCACCACCTCCTCCGGAGGAAGGAAAAAAAAAAAAAGGCGAGGTTTCTGTGCCGTGGGAAAGGAAAGAGTGAAGAGGTCTGTGGAGAGGTTTAAGGGTGTAAATTTGGTAATATCCCACTTTTGACCTCTCTACGCTCCAGCTACGCTGGGGTGGCAGCGAGAAATGATCTAAAGGGGAACGAAAGGCTCAGGATGGCCACAGATGATTAACTTCTCATCAGTCACAAGACCTCGTTCTCTTTCTCTCTCTCTGTGTGTTTGTGTGTGTGTGTGTGTGTGTGTGTCTGTGTGTGTGTGTGTGTGTGGAGACATGTATGTGTGAGAGTGGAGCGAGTGGGACTTGACTCACCGTCCTCCGTGGGTACGTAGATGTTCAGGTAGAGGCAGTCTTCGCTCTGGTTCTGGACGTAAGCCGCAGCAGCGTCCAGGTTGTCGGTGAACCACACGGGGAGCATGATTTCAGGCAGGACGCCGTGGATGTTTTGCGGGCAGACGGGAGCAAACTGGGTGGCATTGCGCACCTCCTGCCACGAGCCCGGCGCCTCGGGGGGTTGAAAACGACGTTCGCCGATAGGCGGGGTGGCGTATGGCACGCCAAGGTACTGCTCCACCGGCCCAAGGATCTCATTGTTAAGCTCCTTCCTCACGCCTCGCAGCTTCCCGTAAGCCGTGGTGACCATTGGGTGCTTGGCGGCGCTGAGGTCGGCGCGTTGGCACGAGGAGAGCGCCAGGCGTAACGCCAGTCCCAGCAGCCACACCAGGCAGGTGTCAGACATGCGACGAGGGCGGGAGCAGGCAGAGACCGCCGGACCCCTTCGCCTCGCCCCACCCATAGGCAAAAACACCATGGCCAGCAAGAGGCAGGCAGAGCACTCCCTCAGCAAAGACCGGATTATGAAAGATGGGGGTGGGGTGGGGTGCGGGTGTGGGAGTAGGAGGAGGTGGAGGGGGGTGGGGGGGAGGTGGGGTTGGGAGGGAGCTGAGAGCTATTAAAGCGCTGTACAAAACTGGAGACGGCCTGTGGGGAGATGCGTGTGGATAAGAGTGATTTGGACAGGAGGGCTTTGAGGTGGATTAGGTTAAATGTTGGAGCGCGTTTCCGTATGGCACATGAGAGAGGAGGCCCAGAGAGGGGCTGAGAAGATCCTTAGGCTGAATCTCCAGCACGCTCCGTTCTCCTGCCAACTCTTCATCAGCACTCCAAAGACAGAGAGCATCCACTGCACCCCACACATACAGAGAGAGAGAGAGAGAGAGAGAGAACAAGACAAAGTTAATTCATCCATGTAGTAGTAGAAAACAGAGTTAGTTTATCCACAGTAGAGCCCTGTTAATGCAACACAGATGTACACACCCAGCATGCACAGTAACAGTCATATTTGTTTCAGTTTTAACTCCAATGCATCAGACTTGTTTTCTCCTCTAAAAGTACGTATTGAATTGATTCAACCTAGAGCATGTAGGATTCACACCTGTGCAAACACATACGCGTGCACACACATACATGCACACACAACACACACACGTGGAGAGAGAGAGAAAGAGAGAGAGAGAGAGAGAGGAATTGATCTTAGTTCCTTTATTCTCACTGAGGAGGAAACTTTTATGCAGACATGTAAAGGTGTTTAGCTGGGAATGCACTAGCTTACACAATTACAGTGTCATATTCACAAGTTGGTCAGTCAGACACGTGCGTGCTAACTGAGACACCGGGTAGTGCAAAATACTGACTGCGCTGCTTATTTGACTTGAATACTCAGATGAGTAGACAGCACTAAGAGTCCAACAACGTGCCAAACTGTGCCCTTGTTTTAAGCCATCCGCGCCCCTGCCTAAATGCCCGTTTCTCCTGTCTTTATTCAGTGCCACACAGCTAAAGTGTTGCTAATCCTCCTGTACCCACAGTGAATGGAAGCACGTAAACATGATCAAACTCCCATTTTGCGTAACACTGTTGTTTAAAACCCTTTACGGCTACAGACAGGCATCGCTACCACCGTTGAATCCACGCGATAATGGTGCGTTTGTTTTAAAAAAAAAAAAGGAAAAGAACCGGCAAACGTAGAGGGCATTTTCACGGCTTTTTTTTTTTTTTTTTTTACCAAGGTTCACCTGGAACTGAGTTGACACCGAAGCCACTTCACGCGTCTCAGTCCAGATAAGACTGAAGGGGACGACCGCGATGGACGATATAACAGTGTTGGCAAACGGGGATACGCGAAACTGACTCCATAAAGGAACCGCAGTGTCTGTAGGTACGTGAATACATCATACTGAATAACGATTCGACTAAACGACCTTCCAATGAGACATTTACGTTTAGAAAATGTCAGATCAGATAAGTGCGACCATGGGACGAATTTGTTTCATTGTGAAAGGCTGTAATAACGTTAAGGTCTGTGTTACCGACAAGCCATCTTAGACATAGCGTAACTGGATGAGATGCCACGCTATCTGTGTGACACAGATTTACAAAGATAGGGAAACCAGCACACTAATGTGCCAAGTGGAATTTCAGCACAACACATGAGTAAACACAGCCTAAGGAAACAACAAAATTAATTATAAATTACAATTATAACTTGAGGATAGTGCAAAAGCTTTAACCAGCATATCTTAACACCTAACAGCGTCCGAAAGCTTTTAGCGTGGTAAATTAGGCCCCAAGCAAAGAGTAATAGAAGAAACACCATTGTAATAAGATCTTTACCCTGCTCGTTGATACTGATATGTTCTGAAACATGCATATGTATGAGGACTAATTAAAGAACCCTGATTTGTCATAGTTGGTGGGCTGCGATTGGATTTCATAAATATGCATTTGTTTTGAACCCCCCACCATCAAATAAATAAATAAGTTGTTAAATAAAAGCTCACACTAACTCACACAAACACAAACTGTTTGAGTATGCCATTATTTGAAGCTGCTGTATTCTCATGAACCCAGCGTGACTATGTATATGCTCAAAAAAAAAAAAAATGCTCAAATATGTTTTTAGCGCATGCCAATCACAAGCTTCATCATATGACACGGAAATTACATTGTTACAAAGGAAAACTACCCCCCCCCCCCTTTTTTAGCGAACCATCTAAATAAGCTAAATAAATCCTAAAACACAAAACAAAAAAAACAACACAACACAACAACATTATCACATCGAATGTGCACAGATGAATCGGTGTACAGCTGGTGATAATATTATAAATAAAGCCTCATTCTCTGTCAGTGTGAAAGTGCACATAAAAACGAAGCCCTTTCCTAATGCTGTAGAGACAGTCTATTAAATCACTGGTCCTCAACACAGATATATGCACACACACTCACACATATGCTCGCACATGAACTTACACACAGACACACACACACATGCACACACACACACACATACACACACACTTCTTTAAGTCTCATAGGGGACAGGTTTATTTATATAACTGCATGATAAGCTCAGCTCATAAATCACTGAGATAATATTTCATGTGGCATTGCTACTGTATGCATGCAGAAGTGTTTCTGACTGCAAGCAGGCACATATGTGCATGTGTGCGTGTGTGCGCTCAAGTGTGTGTGTGGCGCATGTGCATGTGTGCTTGTGTGTGTATGTGTGTGCATGTATGTGTGTACATGCATGTGTGTGCACTCTAGTGTATGTGTGTGTATGTGTATGTGTATGTGTATGTGTGTGTGTGTGTGCGCACGCGCACATGTGCGTGTTCGTATGTAAGACAGTGGTTGAGCGATATCCCATGCGAGAACCTTTATTGATTAACCCTGCGTGGGTTAGGTTAGATCCTCCAGGGTGTGAAGACACCCAGGCAGGACCCAACATGTCTGTGAGTAAGCATAAAGCCCAGAGCTGCATGCTGCCTATTGCTCAGACACAGCAAATCCATCACACACTATTGCCATGCTAGTTTACATGCGCACACACACACACACACACACCATACACACACAAACACACCACACACACACACACACACAAACACACACAAACACACCACACACACACACACACACATAATGTGTGACAACAGCTCATACTGAGGATGAAAAGGTGTGGGTTTGAGATATGTGTATGTGTGTGTGTGTGTGTGTGTGTGTGTGTGTGTGTGTGAGAGAGAGAGTCTCAGACACAGCTTTAACATGAGTGCTGAGGGGAGTGGCTGGGACTTTGGGGAGTAGGGGTGATGAGCGATGGACGTGCTCCTGTCCAGCTGGATCTGCCAATAAAGCACTCAGTGGAAGCAGGAGGTGTAATGGGATCCTAATTGAGAGCATGGGGGAGGGCGAGAGGAACATGGAGAAACCACAGCAGTCTCTTTCTCTCTCTCTCTGTCTCTCACTCTCTCTCTCTCTCTCGCTCTCTTTCTCTCTCTCTCTCTTTCTCTGTCTCTCTCTGTCTCTCATTATGAAGAAGCCATGAAATATACAGCAGGTTATATAGTCTGTATATTTGACCACCAAAACTGATGCAACTCCAATGCACCTGTACTTCCTCTTCATTTTCTTCTTCTTCTATCACTACTACTACTATTAATGATAATAAGAAGAGGAGGAATAAGAAGAATAAGAATGATGAAAACACAAAAACCAATAATATGAATATAAACAAAGGGCCTTTGTGGGGTTATCTCTCTCATTTATATTGTGCTGTTCACATCCACCCACAGTAAACATCTACAGTTTGTCTTGACCCACCGCCATGACATTCACTATCATCACCATATGTTATGACTGCCATAGAGCCCTGTCATGTACCATAACTCAGAGAGCCATCACTGTAACATAGCGCCAACTACACAATATCAAAAGCCTCAAAAAAAAAAAAAAAAAAAGCAATCAAAAGCAATCTCTAATATGCCTAACAACCTTTACCCTTCTGTGCGGCAAAGTAAACCTACAATGTCCCTCTCCAAAAAAAAAAAAAAAAAGGATTTCACACATAAAATCGATTGCCCTGTTGGCGAACAGGACTTTTTGGGAGTTTGGTGGAAGAAGGGGTAAAGCTAAAGACAGGTAAAGTAAGTTCATTTAAGCAATGTCAGCATGATCAAGTGCCAATTAGAGACCATTACAAAGCAGGCTGAATGCTAGAAGAGGATGCTTTTATGATATACGAGGGGCTCTGTCCATTAGGAGAACACATGACAGCTGGGAAGATAGGGCTCTGAATCGATGCGCCAGTTCACTTTTCAAATATAATCAACATTAACTGAATGAGTGTGACTACAGTAGTGCAATGTCATTGAATGATTACGGTATAGAATTATGCTCCAAAAAGCTTCATAAGGAGAACAGAGAGACACTTCATAACAGAAACAGAAAAAAATAAAAAGCCCAGAGGTGAACTTCGGAGCAGAACGGTCGAAAAAATATCTAAACTTTATCTGCGACTAAGTAAGCTGGACAAAGATTTGAATGGATCCTTCTAAGAAGCCGATGCTATTGTCTGTAGGCAGAACAAGCTACTCTTAATGCAGTTGACACCCACGCTGGATTGGTCCGAGAGGTCTGCCACGACCATGTGCATCTGGCCAAAAAAACCATCACGCGCACAGACATTAAATATAATCACACATGGATTTTTTTTTTCCACAGGGTTCTTTTATGACCGGTTAACTCCATATGAAAATTGTGATGCTTGGCAGTAATCTATTAAACCCGGGCACCGTGGAGTGAACTTGGTGACCAAGCGCGGCCCATATGCTTTGGGCGTGTGGCCGCGTCCCATGTTACGGCCCGAGTCAACGGGTGCTTTTGGGGGGGGGGGGGGTGCCTGGGGCATCTCCTGTCCTGCTGTCAAGGGAGGCTGTCAGATGATGCAATGGTATCGCGACCACCCCCCCACCCACACACACACACACACACACACACACACATCCCCTAAGGATAACAGCTGAAGTGTGTTCAGCTGAACGAATGGTTAAAATGAACCCCGTGAAAAAAAAAAAAACCCCACCTCTGAATGGTGGCATTTGAACAAAACAGCGCGTAAAAACACTCTCCTTGTCTCTGGCTCTTTCTCTCTTTCAAATGTCCTATTCCGGCCGTCCACGTCAAGCTGTTCGGCACTCTCGCCGTACACGTGTGGCCGACACACACGCGGCACGACGGGCCGGCGAGAGTGAGAATGTTTGGTGAAAAGTGACTGGGTCGCCAGCTGAGAAAGAGGAAGGAACAGAGCGGTTTTCAGCGTGGGGGAAAACTACTTCATGCAAATGTACATGCATACATGCAATGTACATGAAGCTTTTCATCGGAGAAGGGTGTGTGTGTGTGTGTGTGGGGGGGGGGGGGCATGGAATCTCCTCAGTGACTTTATAAGGCACCACACACTAACAGACAACAGGCCCCAAACACTGAGGTATGAACTCGCATCAAAATGTTCAGACTTACTCAGAAACAAGACTGAAAACAAAAAGGTGCCAGAATTACTGCAATATCCTGCAAAAACTTTTTTTTAAGTGTTCAAACAGATATACATACAAACACACACACACACACACACACACACTAAATGGAATCATTTTTTGCTTACAGTGGTACTGAACTCATAGTAATTTGATTCCTTTACATTATTCTTGGTTAATCTATTCCTAGTTAATCTACTCTGAAAACTCTAATATCCTCGCTTTGAGTGAATCTGGTGTGACTCTATTCTTAGCAAATCTGTTCTGGACAGCAGTATCCTAGTGGAGGTTAATCTGTCTGAGAGAATAATCATTTTAGGATGTTATTTCTTGTTACAGTGTTAATTTCAGGGTGACCTCATAATTATACTGAGCTGCTACACTGTCATCAACCGTGAGCTCAGAGTTTCATCCCACAATGCACTCTGTTTAGCCTGCAAGAATAGTTTAGTCTCCGGTTACCGGCCCCATCTCATTCTAGGCAGGGCAATTTAGAGATTAGAGTAGAACTAACATCCGCATGGAATCTCAGGTGATAAAGTTAAATTCATCCATACTTTCGAAATCATATTTGAGAAAACTGTCCAATTCTCAGGAGAGAAGAGAGACAGAGGCTGCTGAAGGGAGTTAAGTTCACTTTCCAATTCTTATTTCCCAGGATGCACCCCGACAAGTCACAGCATGTGAAAAATACAATCAGATAAACAAGCTCATGAATAATCAAATAAAAGTCAATTAAGGGGCCTCTAACAAAGCTGGAGTGGTGGTTGTTAACAAGCGAGTGAAGGAGATTCAGGACATAAAGCAGCGGGCAGAGAGAAAGGTGTCTAGAAAAAAACAACAAAAAAAAACTCATTCTCTGTTTGGTCAGGGAATCAATGCATCACCATGGGACAATGTTTCTTTTACATATTCACAGAAACTATAGCAGGCAAATACACTTAAAGCTATGCGCTAGCAGCAATGTTACACATTCTCAATTTTCCTGTAGAACAAATTTATTGATTACGTTTTTTTCCCCCCCCAACATCAGAAAGACCGATTGAGAACATTGTGGTAGTCTCAGAGAGCTAATGTTGTTGTTTGTTCTTGTTGACCGTGAAACTCACCTCACAAACATTACTCATGGTTTATTCAAGGTTTTTGATCCATTGACTGCTCTCTTCACCGTTTTACAAGTACTCTTTATTGACCATATCTCAAAGCATTTCCTTACACATCACATCTATACCATCAATAGACTGTGTGTGTGTGTGTGTTTTGTATGCATGCAAGAGAGAGTGAGAGACAGAGAGAGGATGAATGCTTGTGTCTACTCCGAGTGTTCATGTTCATGCTTTTCATGTATATGTCTAAAAGACAGAGAGAGAGAGAGAGAGAGAGAGAGAGAGAGAGCATGAGAGAGAGAGAGAGAGAGAGAGTGACAGAGGATGAGTGCTCATGTCTACTCTTAGCATGTGTTCATGCATTTCTGTGGATGTGTGTGTGTGTGTGTGTGTGCGCGTGCGCGTGCGCACAAGCATAAGTATGTCCCCACAGCACTTTGGTGAATGCTACTTGAATGCACATTAATTACTGTTTTTTTCAAACAGCTCACAAGGTGTGAGTGAGTGTAGTATGTGTAAGGCAGAGCGTGTACCTTCCGCCAGCTGCTTCGCCTCCAGTCAAAGCCCATCTAGAAGGATGAGGCTTGGCTCAGATGGGAAAGATGCAAACGAGAAGAATCAAATCCAAAGCTGGCTCACCGTGTATTTTTAATGACAAACAACACTGTAATGACACACAGGTGAGTATTTCAGTGAGATATTCCCGGACCCTGTTCTTCTCCAATGAGATGGAGCAGGCTTATGTGTGTACTCGGGGTTTAGGCTGATTTTCACTCACCGGGGGGGGGGGGGGGGGGGGGGGGGGTTTGGGGGGGGGGGTGGAAGAAACAGCAGAGATGATACCTTGTCGGGACGCTCGCCGGGTGCTATCAAAAGTAATCCCAATAGAACAACAGCTTGCCAAACTCATGTGGCATGCTAGGCTAAATTCCCCAGGCTAACATACACACAGATTAAATACAGCTCAAGCACCAGCTGCTGTCCCTAGTCCTCTTCCAGCACTCCCACTGTACATAGCACAAACACAGGGGTGAGATCTGTTGGATCTCTGGACTTGGCAACCATGTCTCAACCTCCACAGGTTCTCCTTTCATTCATAAAACCCAAGTGAAAGAGGCATGATCGTGGCTTAGGGATGTCACAAGAACAGATACTTCAGTACCAAGTTGATGCCTGAATTAAGAAAACACAACTGTTTTCTACAATTTCCTACAGTATCGAAAGTGTGGTGTTGACTGACTGCAAAAATAACACAAGAAAATGGTGCACAGCGGTGTTGGTGCATCGATAGAACAACCAAACTTAACACTCGTCGAAAAGAAAAGCAGCAGATGTCAAAGCAGATGAGTTTCAGTTCATCTAAGGCTGCACTAACAACTAACGGTATAACGATTTGTTAAAGTGTTCTTATCCAGAAATACACATATTGGCCTTATTTATTTATCTCTTTAGAGATGGCTGGCATTGCTTTACAAACAATCATATTGCATAAAATCTTAGATATGTCCAAGTGCTATTCACAAAAAGTTGACTATATTTTGAATTTTGATATAACTGAATACTAGTTTACTTGAATGATGGTTAGCTAACTGCTTGAGGCATATATACAACTGTTTTAAAGCTGCTGGCACTATTAGTAGTTGTGTAGTTTATATTTTATTACTGTTGTATCTGTTATGTTCTATTACTGAGTGGAAGCACAATGTTGCCTCTTTGAATAATGGAGGAGATACTCTAAAGTTGATGTTTGCTGTTAACTGTTAAATACTTGAAGGCTGCATGCCATCGTTCAGGTTTTATTTGTTAATGTTCATACAAGGCTTTATAATACAGGAGTGTATGCTGAATGGGGTTTCTGTTTTTGCTGTGGTAACATATCAGGTGTTGAGAATCCTGGAATTTCACTAGTATTAGTACTGACTACCAAATTCCTGACATTATGACATTTTACCTTGCTTTTGCCAGAGGTTGAGATATCTAGAGGTAACTGAAGGGCTGAAAAAGAGACAGGAATTCTTCAACCAAACGACCTCATACTCTTCTGGTTAGCACGTTAATGTGTGTCTAGGTGTAAGAGCCCTCCACAGCTGTGAAAGAGAAAACAGCAGTTTTAAATTTCAAGAGTTACCCAATTAATACCATGTCACACTGACAAGTATTTCAAAGAACACCGACGTAACTGTAGAGGTATGACGAATGATTGCGCCCGTAGATCCGCCGTTCTTGTTCAAGTCTATCGAAAGCTTCAGGTAGAAGGGGAGGGCTGAAAACCTCGAGAACCCATAGTAATCCACGGCAGATTCAACACGCGACCCCGACCCACAAGTAAATGGGATCCGAGCGTTTGAAGGCGCGAACCATACGGAGTCAGGGGCCGTAGGAAGAATCGTTCATTACAGCTTAAGACGTACAGACTGTCACACGCCATGCATACCCAATCCCATGGACTTTATCTGCCCATGTTCTTTATCTTCTCCTCTCAACCATCTCTCAGAGGGGACACGTATCTCATCTCGAACATCTAAGCTTGGCTAGATGGATGTAAGACAGAGGGGAGATGACTGTATGAGAAATGCTGTGGGAATGGGTGAATGGGGTGGGGGGTGGGGGGGGGGGGGGTATACTCATTTCTGACATGTGAGCTATTCTGCTGAACAATTCTGAACCCAGAGAAAGAAGGCTTTGATTTAGCTCCGGGTCCAGGTCGGCTCGTATGGGCACCATCCATCTTGTAAAGTAATTACGTAGTGAAGCTTTCCATTGGAGGAGTGTGGGGGGGGGGGGGCCATGGAGTCTCCTCAATGGCTTTATAAATCACCACACACTAACAGAAAACAGGCCCCAAACACTGAGGTATGAGTTAAGATGGTAACTCACATCAAAATTTTTCTAACTTACTTATAAACAAGTACCAGAAAAAAAAAAAAGCAAACCCAGAACTAGTCTTAAAAATCCTGTAAACAATTCTGGTTTGTATTTATACAGCATATGAATACTCACACACACACACACACACACACACACACACACACACACACACACACACACAGAGCAATCTTTAGAGAAAATCCTTTGCTTCTATGCAAGAGCACTGCCCTCCCACTAAGGCTAATCTGTGAACTATGTTGGACTTGAGGGTTCACGGTCTCCTACTATCACAGTCTTTGGGGATGGCATTAGGATTTTATCAGCCATGTCTTTCGGCGCAGTTAACACCAACACATCCACAGTCTAGGGATCTTCAGCCCTCTCCTCCACTACCCTCACATAGACAGAATGATTAGTGTTGTTGGTGCTGGGTGTGCTGGCATATTGATCGGGGGAAGGGGGAGGAGAGGGGGTCAGAAGGTTTGGTTCGGCTGATATGTTTCCCTTGGAGACAGAGCAGTCATTCCGTCTTGCTGGACTCCTGATTTAATGGCAGTTGGTATGAGACTGATTGCATCAGGCTTGCTATCGCTCTTCCCATCAGTAAAATAATGATCCGTTACCTGACACCGGCCAAAGTTAGCATTTCTGTTGTTTCGAGTTAGAAACATGTCACTCGTGTGTAACAAAACACATACCATGCGTAAATTTAGACACCACTGGTTCAATACGCAAAAAAAAAAAAAAAAAAAATTCAAAAGAATTTGTAAATGAGTCATTAATCGTAATGTGACTATCCCCCATCTAACGAGGGAATTAACAATTACAAAAAGCGCACAAAGTCGCGTAGGTGTTTAGTTTCATTTTTAGGAATGTCCGCTTTCAAATTGTTGCTGTCCAAGAGTTAGAGGTGCTGAAAGACAAACGGCGTTTGTTGGACTTCTGGACAACTCGGACTTCACGCGTAGCTTAAGCGGTATGAAGGCACACATATATCCTCCCAGGCTCTTGGGTGAACGTTTCTTAACTGGCTCCAAAACTGCTGTGGTTAATCGTTTTCCAGTGGCGATCTCTTTTTGCCCTGCTTTGTTTTAACTGCAGATATTTGGAATTATTTATTTATGCGGTATTCGTTTCTCAATATTTATAAGCGCTGCATCTTTGGGGAAGAACGCATAAAAATGAAATATGCAAACCGTGAAGCCAAGTCATATCGCTGCATGAGGTGGCTGCGCCCCCCCCCCCCCCCCCCCCCCCCCCCCGTTCCTCCCTCCTCTTGTTATATTTAACATCCGTTTTCATTACGTTGCCCTCAGACTTAAAAATATACTATAGACCGTTTAAAATATGTCTTCCCATCCAAAATCAACGGCATTTCATCAGCCAATTTATTCTTTCACAACGTGAAACTATTGGTTTAACCCGCATGGTTCACCTGCTCGTGTAAGGAAACAACACCAAACGTTTATGCTAGGCCCATACAACACGTCATACAAGTCAAATGTGTCATTACGAGCTGTAGACAACTTAAAATAAGTTAATGTGCTATGATATATGGAGGGCAAACCACAATAAAATATAATAAAGCCAAATACATGTGTGGATGTAAAGTCCTGCTTACTACACTGTGATAGCTATTTTTAGGTCACAGAATGTGATAAACATACAAGTATATGAAAACATCTCTTCAAATGTCAACAATATATCATAATGGCTGAAAAATGAAACAAACCGACATAATAGTATTCATGGTACATCATTTGAGTGCAGGATCATCTCTGCCTTTAATTATAAGGTATTTATATTAACCTGTGTAACTACATATCTGTCAGACCATATTTAAATACATTCTCAACATTCAAGACTGTCTCAAGTGTTCATGTTCTCACTTGAAGATTCTATTCCATAAGGGCCCCACTCGAGTAGGAAATTGCTCCAGTCTCAGTATGACACACCTGAATCTAATATTAATCTAATATTCAGACAGTTTTAAGGACCTTAATAAGCTGATTGAGATGGGATTGTATAGGGTTCAAACTAATGTCTGCATACCCTGCGGCCCTTCAAGGAGAGGATGACCCACCCCTGAATTCTATAGAGTGATGGAAAATTGGGAATGGCTGTAGAGATGCTGGGAAGATTGTGTGTGTGGGGGGGGGGGGGGGGTTGGGTTGCGTCTAGAAGGATGTGGAATCAGTGTAGGGGTGGGAGTGATTAGGAAATTATTGTGGCGAAACAGGTCGTTATATTGGTCAAGAAGAGAAATTCTGAGGAGAGGATACGGATGGGGGAGGTCTATGGTCTGATTAGCTAGGGCAGCTCTCTAGGATATTTAACACAATATTTCAAGGGCAGAGAAGGGTTATGTTCAAATTAGTAATCAATATACAATTTTAAAAGAATCACCACATACATAATGAGCTTGAAATGAACTTGCAGATTGTCAATACCGGTTAGAAAATGGGAATGTGTGAAACCAATAATAACCGTGATGAACTGCTAACATGCTGTATTGTTCCAGTACTTTATGCACGATGAATTCACTAAGACAAGTGCTCACCTTTGGTGAAACTTAGCATGCCATAAATAGAACACATTACACATTCAGTAATTAATTCATAACACTGGATTTATGCCATTGGGGTGAAATAATGGCAGCTTGTATCGTATGTAATCTCTGGAAGGTGTTGTAACCAATTTAGGGATGAATACAAAGTACCTTTACACAGAAAATTGGAACTTAGAGGCCAGAGTCAGATTGAAAACTGGTAAGTCATATACTGCCTGTTGTCCAGCTTATCCATCCATCTGTCTGTATTTAGTCCGTCGCCAGTATGTTTATTTGGTTTGTCTTTCACAGGCCTGCTGAAATCTAGTCCCTTAACTGCGGCTGTAGTGTAGTCCAGCTGTGATCTGGGTTTCCAAACAAATGAATAATTAAAGAAGGTTTTCAGAACAGCAGGATTAAAAAAAAAAAAGCATCCCTCTTTTTTCCAGGCATATGAAACACTTTTTTTTTTTTTTTTGATCACAGAGTATTTTCATCTGAAAAATTTCGTTTATTCCCTGAAAACCGCAGGCCCGTTCGTTCGTGTTCGTTGACTCTGCAGACGTTCATCAGCATTTCTCTTTACTCGTTTTTTTTTTTTTTCTCCTCGCAGATTTTCCCTTTACGTCGAAGAGCGATAGAACAGTATGTTCTTAGAATTCCAGGATTACCGGTTCCTTCACCAAGGGGAAAACTTATCGTGAGCTTTCTCTCTTTCAGTGGGCCATGAACACGGCGTTGAGAATATCTATCTATGGCTTCCAGTCCGTATATTCTGGAAAAGGAAGGAAATTATCTCACAAGGTTCTAAATTCAAAATGCTTATGCCCCCATTACATAGAAGGGAAGGTTTTTTTTTTTTTTTTTTTTTCCTTTGAAAGGAATCGGTGCTCACTCATGTGAAAGCAGCAGGATTTCCTTACTCAGCAACCTCTACAAGAAGGAATCCCAGGTGCTGCTTTCATTCAGTCATTCAGCCCCATGCTTTTTTATGAGCCAGGTAGAAGAGATGGTTCAGTAGAGGAAAGTCAGTCCTTTGGGGGACCTGGACGCACCGCCTTTTCAAAATCATGAGCTAAGCTTCATTTAATAACCTCGCCAGTCTTTTTTTTTTTTTTTTTTTTCTTTTTTTTGTGCCTATCGCATCATACGAGGTTGCTGTATAAACTTTGACGTGAGAAGACTGTTAAGTTAAGAAGATGATTCAGTGCCTGCACTGTGACACTGCTTGGTGTGGGGACTATGATCTGATAGCACTGTACATATACAAAGAGAAACTTGCTAGGCTGACATCTGCATATGCATCAAAGTGGCTGGCCTGTCAACTGCAACTTCAAATCCATATGCTAGTGTGTAGGAAGACTACAAGGAGCCGAGACTCTCTATAAACAAACCAAAACTGCAAAAAAAGAGCATGGTTCAAGACGCTCAGAACCCTCAGAGGCATCAGATATGCTTGGAAAAGTGTGTGTGTGTGTGTGTGTTTCATGCAGTATATATCCTATGCAACAAAACAACTCAAAGAGTCGACATTCACTTACAGGAGGCCATCTGACAAAGCTACTTCCAACAATTGAACTATGGGCTTGATAAAAAAAAAGAAAAAAAAACAAAACCCAAAACAAAACATAATTTAACAGGGCCTCCGCTGATTAAATTTGGAATGTGCATTCAAACATTCCATTTTCAAAAGAAAAATAAATGTGCATACAAGAGTCCCCCACCACCTTCATCAGTTTAAAGTTTAATCAAGGCGCAGACAGTGGCTAATGGCAAGTCCCTTCCCAAGACAGAACACACACTGGCAACAGGCACCACTGAAGAGCACAGTCAGGCAGGGTTATCACAGAGTTAACATTGTGTTAGCTTACATTATTAATCTGCTCTAAAGCAAGGCATGTCCGAAGCAACTATCAGAGTTCATTTTTACATAAGAGGGCCTTCTGCCGACCCTACGAAAAAGTTCACGTTTGACAGAGTTTGCTCTCAGAACCCAAAGAACGCGACAGCTCAAGCGTTAATGGTCAATCACTTACCTTTTCAGTGCCGTGTCTGTGAAGACGTCTCATTCACTCCCTATTCTGTTCTACTATGTGCTCAGTTTAGGCCCAGTGAAAATTCAAAAGCATTAAAATACGAGAGCGTTCACTTCTTTGTGGATGCTGTGAGTCTTATTCAAACAAACTTTCAGCATTTTGTGTGAAACAAATCAGTTTTGACCCCATTCCTGGTCAGTCAGTGTTGCTGGATGGAAAAGAAAAGACACTGTAATTTGACTCAGTTCATGAGTCCTGTCTAGTTGTTTTCAGTTCATCTAACTCAAAATGGAGTACATATATGTAGATGTATATTTTAAGTAAAGAATATAACTCTGCAAAAGGAAGTAAAATTCATACAAAAACAATACACTCCACCTTTTATCATCCATTTTGAGAGACTGCAGGAGAAACCAGGTGTACAAGTTGAACTTCTGGATGGAGGGCAGACATTACTTCTGTCATAAACGAGAAGTGCAGCACACTACCTCACACTTCTGAAATATCCTAATTAGCGACATTAGACTGATCTGTTAACATTAAGTGCTCTGGGTACTGAAGTTCAGGCATATCCACAGTCTTCATAAGAACAGAGCTCTCCTTGTCTGGGCTGAATTCTGCTATTGACTGAGCACTGCTCAACCAGCATAGCATATAAATGTACTCCTCTCTCTCTCTGGATGTGAGCGCGCACCGTTATTCACCATATCAAGTCGGCATTATCTTAGATGTATGTATGCCCGTAGCTGTATGGATGTGACTGCTTACGGCTCACGTGTGTGAGAGAGACAGATACGTAGGTTGTCAGGTCTTACAGATGGGCAATGAGGTACTTTTCTATACCTCACACTTACGTAAATGCCATTAAACATTTAATACAAAGACAGTTGTGTCAAAACACTGTGGGTGTTTGTGATTTATTTTACCGGCAGCATTATAATATTCATGAAACGATTAAAAAAAATTAATAATACAATCGCAGCGTAGCCAAGGGGGCTTGCAATGGACGCAATTAAAAGCGCAAATGGCTTCTCAGCCGGTGAGCACGACCAGGCCGATTCACACCGGCGAAGCTTCGTCCGCAGAGATACCGTTTGATTGTGTTGTGATTACGATCTGACGAATTATGTCTGATTCCCCGTTACTCCTTTACAGACGTAGAAGACATATCAGAACCACCAGATTTGCGGATATTAACTAATTGCGTCGACAAAGGGACATCAACGAAAAACCATTGCTTATCAGAAAGCTTGGGCCATGGTTATTTTACTGAAAGCAGAACTATACGGCATATAAACATTCCAAAGTGAATTTTTGATTCGACATCTCATTTCCCAACGGTGACAGTCCGCAAGGATCGATAGCTTACATGAGAATTTGTGGCCAAGGCAGCAGCGTCACCAATATATCGCTCACACATAGCACACAACGTAAAGAAAATACATTTTCAAAAAGGCAAAATAAGCTTAC
This sequence comes from Chanos chanos, assembly GCF_902362185.1. Lineage (NCBI taxonomy): Eukaryota > Metazoa > Chordata > Actinopteri > Gonorynchiformes > Chanidae > Chanos > Chanos chanos. Next base: position 7,928,075 of record NC_044509.1, read on the forward strand.
CAGAATTTCAAGGTCTCCCGCAAATATGTGGGGATAGCTTTGTCGTTTTGGGTGTCTCTCCAGTCTTGACTGTTAAGACCTCAACATCGTGGTTGATGTTAGTGCCATCGTTTATTATTTTTTTTATAGATATTTTCTCATGAAAGTGGCGTGTCGCAGCCTTTCGCACATCAGTATACCTTCTCGGTGTCAGTCTGTCCCCTCTTTTCCAAAAAAAGAACACCTCTTAATGCCCCCTCCTCCTCTCTTCCCTTTTTCTGACAACACCCTCGCTTCATCCAACGACTAGATTACCACATTTTTTTTTTTATCTTGGAGCAAAGACGTAAATGATAAAATAAAACAGTAATAAAAACAAAAGCGTGAAACGCATTAGCTCCTCAACGCAAGGTGTACTGGTCTTCTATTCTTCTCTCCATGACGACACATATGTGGAATCTGCATCCATTCCTTTCGCTGAGGGCTTCTCTAACTACTTCATCTATTAAACAAAATAAAGACACTCCGATCACGGTCTCAGACTTTCATCTGCGCTCTCTCTCTCTCTCTCGCTCTCTCTCTCAGTTCCTCACACAACGACAAATATTTCTGACAACTTGAATGACACAACAGATGATTCTCTTGTTTCGTCGTCAGTTCTGTAAGTATCTTGTATTGTTCTATATGAAAAATGAAGTGACTTAAATTTGCTGTTGCTTTAAACGACCCGTCAGATCCTTCACTTCTCACGCATCCTTACTTGTCTTGCCTCAGAAGAGGTCTCCCGAATCTGCTACCCGCCGCTGCCGCCACCCCCTCTCCTCCTCTCTCATCCTCGTCTCTCTCTCTCTCTCTCTCTCTCTCTCTCTTTCTTTCTCTCTCTCTCTCTCTCTCTCTGAGACACACGCACACATAGGCTTTTTATTTCCCCACGCAATCTGTTGCAAATTGATTACAGTTCTTTGCACCACCATAACGGTACAACGTTACAAGTTTTCACGTCCTATCCTTGTGCTCTAGTTTGTAGGTGTTTCATGTCAACTGACCAGTACTGTTTCTGACAAGTGTGTTTTAGCGTTTTCTGATGTTAACACAAAACATCGATAAGTAATTTGTCTCTAAATTATATTATTAGATCTTCTTTCCTGATATTTTTTTTTCCACGTTTATCACAGGGAATCTTTTCTAGCTCGGAAAGCTGCATCAGAGTGACGTCAGAAAATGTTAAAGTGATAGAAACCACTTTATGCATTCCTTGCGAACCAAAATCGCTAAAGTTTCTGTCATGTCAGCGCACAGGCCTCTCGACTTGAAATGGTTATTTAGAACATTCTTACTGATGTCACTATGATCGATTGCCCTGTAACGGGCATATGTCATTAAAGCGCGCGCTCAACACTGGCAGAACTGTCACAGTTTAGATGTCTTTTGCCCACCTTTTCTCTACCACTCTGTAACCGGGGCAATGGTTGATATACTATCCTGCGTGGTACGTTTATCTTGAGCTGGTCATCACAAGAAACAGTGGCGACTCTCTCTCTCTCTCTCTCTCTCTCTCTTTCTCTCTCTCTCTGCTTCATATAACTGATACTAAATTCATTCAGTTTTCATTAATCATTTTCATTAAGACTGTGAATTGTTCATACTTTACAGTGGATAAATACAACACATTACGCAGAGGTATTATGTTTTTCAACTATATTTATGTTTCTTTCTCATCAAATCCAAAGATTGTCTACATACACCTGTTTACAGTAACACACACACACACACACACACACACACACACACACACACACACACACACTGCCACTTAATTTAAAGGCTTAATAAATAGCTTGTTCTGTGTTTGCACATCTGTGATTTGTGTTTCGCATTCAGTGCTCAAGTGTCCCTTGACCATGAGGATAAAAAAAGAAACCATCAATTTGTTTCCACTGACTTTTGGAACAAATGCAAAGGACCAACTAATTATAGTGCCTACTGTTCCAACATGCAAGACCACAGAATAGACAGGCCTTACAAACACACACACACACACACACACACACACACACACACACACACACACACGCACACACACACGCACAGACACACACACTGCAACCAGCGTTTTAATTAAAAGAATTGTGCAGGATGCTGCAGCACTCAGTGGTTTACAGTGGTAACAGTCTTAGCAAGAAGAGGCTCTGTAGTTGTCAACCACAGGACTTAGGGCAATGAAAAATCGCCATCTGCTGGTCAAGGTTGGATGTTGAACAAATTCAATTTCAAATCTCTCTTGAAAGTTTTCTGTTTTTAGTCATATTGCAGTGCACTTTATGTTATTTAAAAGAGTCAGGGGCAGTAATGTAGTAAAACAACACACAAAATGCCAACAGTCATCACATTTAAAACTAAAACAGTCAAAAGATAATATTTTTCAAACTGTGTTGGGACCTGTTTGAGATAGTAAGTCATAATGGTTTGGTACACAAAGCTTTCATCAGCAAAAGAGAGGCAGTGTTTGATTAACTGAGATTAGCATGTCAGCCCATCAGATTCCTTTAAATATTCATGAGACAAGATGAGAAGACGCAGTTTAATTGATTTGAGATTATCACATCACACATAGAGGATCATCTGTCCATTATATTACACCAGTCTGTGCATCCCAAATCAATATTGTATATTACAGTAGTTCAAACCTCCTCACATGCTCAAGTTCACGCGTGCATCCTTATTATCACACACACGCACATGCACACGTACAGACACGCGTACACACACACACACGCGCGCACACACACACACACACACACACACACACACACACACACAAAACACAGTAAGCATCTGTCACGTGGAGTGCAGATGCATTTAATGGCACACATGCTGGTAAAACCTCCAGGGTCCCAGAACTGGTCCTGTCAGGACCTCCTGCATTCCAATTAGCCTTCCTGTCAGAGTGTCTGCAGAGGCATCAGAGGGGCCCGGCTTCAAGGTGACACAACAGGAAGAGGATTCCTATGAAGGATGGACCAAATCACATGCCAGAATGACTTTTTATACTTCCTGAGAGATTTGAAAGGTTGTAGGTGTTTTAGCCCTTGATGAAAAGAAAGGAGAACAATGGAAAAGGAGGAGAGGGGAAAAAACAGAAACAGCTACTGTGAATCAAAATATGATTTGCAGTTTAGAATTAAAAAAAAAAGATTACTGATGCTATTATAAAATATCACTCCAATATTACAATGTTATTTTCTTTGAGATTTTATTACCCCCGCAGTGACTGTTTAAACAGTGCAGTGAGAAAGATTTTGTGTTTTTACTGAGTAGAAAGATGATTAAGAAATACATTTCAACATAATTATCACTGCTCTAATAAAAGTGCGATTCTTGCTGTAAGTAAAACTCATACACGGATTCTTCAAGCAGCTCCAATACATCCGCAGTGAAAAAACTCCCACAACTGAATTCTTGGAATCGTCACCCGCGCAATATTTCTATGACATTTACCGCCTTCGGTGACTCGTTTCTGATTACTCTATTTTCCTGCACTGTAGGCCTCTACCTGAATATGCACAGTTATGTGGAACTGTTATTAGATATGTTTCACGTGTGTTCTGATTTGATATTATGGATGAGGTTCGTGTAGAGCTGTTAAATGACAGTGGTCTAGACTGTCATGGGGAACATGGTGAGAGGTATTACTGCAGGACCAGGCTATCCTGAAGGGTAATGCTGGACACATACAGTGCCAGTAATCCAGAGAGCCTCTGCATTTTAATTGGCTCTTTACTGACTATGTGAAATGACCATATCTGTCCAAAGAGGGGCACTGGTTTCCTACAACCTACATTAAGTTTGACTCTCTCTCTCTCTCTCGTGTCTCTGACCAACTCCGTCTCTCTCTCTCTCTCTCTCTCTCTCTTTCACTGACTAACTCTTCTTCTCTGTCTAAGTACCTCTTTCTCTCAATATCATTTGAATGACAGTTGTAAGCCTCTTAGGATGTCTTACTGTGCTTTCTCCATGGTGTGCCCTCACTCACAAAAGAAGGAAAAAGAAGATTCATTCAGTGAGGATTTATTCTTCATTTCCCAATTCTTTCTTTTTTTCTCCTCTTCTCTCTCTCTCTCTCTCTCTCACTGAGTCTTAATTGGGTGGGCAAATACAGAGACAGATATGATATGAGGTGTGTCTGGTTTCTAGAAGAAAAGCAAAGCGGAATTCTACATGGAATAAGCCAAGGGGTCGAAGATCAGCACTGAGGTTAGTGAAGCGACGAGTGGGAAATATGCAGAGAGAGACACAGAGAGGCGGAGTTGGGGGCACAGAGTGGATATATTGGGACCAGGTAACCGCCAGACTGAACATAGATAACAAGACAGGCTGTGTCAGTGAAGCAGACAGGAGGAGTGATACTCGTGTTTTAAGTGCTTCTTCCCTGAGGGGGTGTTGGTGTGCTTGCGCGCTGGACCTGAACCAGGCGACTCGACTCTTGTCAGAAACATGCTGCAACGGGCCAGTGCGTGTGTGTGTGTGTGTGTGTGTTTGTGTGTGTGCGTGTGTGTGTGTGTGCGTGTGTTTGTGTGTGTGTGTGTGTCTGTGTCAGTGTCAGACTGACAGCCTGGCTGTGTGCCTGGGGAACCGTGAAGGCACTGACATCCACCCAATCTCCGTCTTCCACTTGCACAAACCTGTCTCCCTATAGATCAGGCATATTACTGACTGACTCCGAAAGCTTATGCTTGCTTTATCACCACTGCTGACATATGAAAACTCCACAGCTCTCTATGAGTCAGGACACTGTGAACAAAACACTATTTTAAAAGCCAGACCATCCAACCACACTCAGATGGTACAGGTAAGTGCCAAAATAAGGGCAATATCTGAGTTAATGAGGGTTACAAAAAGCATATGGAAACCTATTCTGATTATCCTGTAATGCTCAGTCTTATGAAAGGAAGTGCTTGGCAGGCCTGGTGGTTGCCCATTATATCAGCTACATTAGTAAGAAGAAGAGATTTTAGTGATCACGAAAGAGGAGCGATTGTTGGTGCGCATTTCGGCGGAAGCTGCTTGAACAAAGACGGCCGAGGCGACGTCTGCGCGCAAGTGCGTTGGAAGTGCGTCGGCCACCGGGGTCAGCCGCGTTGAGAAGAGAAACCCTCGAGCCACGACCGTGAAGTACGCGAATCAGTTTGAGACGCAAGGCAAAACAGATGAGTCATTTTCAATTAGGTCGGCCGCAAAAACGCAAGCAGTGATTTACTGAGCAGTGGAGGAAAAAAAAAAAGTTACACAGTCTATGTGTGATCCTTCACGTGATTCTGAAGAATTGAGCGTGTGCACAATGAATGGTGTGCAACCATTGGGACCAAATGTCTGGTTCCAGTGGGCGAGAGACACGGATTAAGTCCACTCAACCCCTAAGAGGGTCATTTAAATACCAATAAGTTGTGGTTACTGAGCGGCTGAGTGTGAAAACCACGTAAGGCACGTACCACGGCTGTCTTCATCGCCACATCTCAAATCCAACCCATCACTTCAGGGACTTCATAGACCCCGAGACCCTGTTTTCCAATTCCAGCAGGGTAGCATTTCTCATGGAAGAATGGTACCGCGTCCCCCTAGCAGAGTTCCAGAAGTTTCTAGAATCTATGTGAAGGTGCACTGACAGTACTATGTGGGCTCATGGTACCCCCTCACCCTGTGTTATTGGTGTGTCATTGATATGTAAGTCAAATATAGGCAGAGGTGGACAAAGTAAACAACTCCATTACTTGAGTCAAAGTATAGATACTCCTGGTCAAATATTACTCCAATACAAGTAAAAGTTGTTCAGTTCAATTTTTACTTGAGTCAAAGTACTGGAGTACTTGCTTTTAAAAATACTTAAGTATTCAAAAGTACATTTTCTTTTTAATGTCATCACATTGTTGTATTGTTGCAACAATGCATTTACAGAGTCTCATGACTCTGAAACAACCTACTGAATGCACGGACTTGCTTGTAGAACCTGTAGAATAAAAATCTTGTAGAATATGCTACAAAGCCTATAGAAAGACAGTTGAACCAAATGCTTCCTCTATAAAAGACAGTGTATAGCTTCAGTTAAACAGGCACTAGGTTAACTCAGATTGGCCTTAAAAGGATAAACACGTCATAATATTGTAGGCTAGGTTAATTTTACTTCTACTACATAACATTGTCCGAAATGTGAAACAGCTGGATGATCATCGTCACCGCTTGATTCCCGCCCCCCTCGTCTTATTGGGACCGGGTCCTACATGAATCCGCGACCTTACAAATATTACTGTGTTTACCTGACAAGATTAAAACATATTTCTGAAAGGATTTGTCAGTAACGTTAACTTGGCATTTTCGCTAGCTAACTATTAGTATGGGTCAGCAGTGGATTCACACAGGACCCGGTGTTATGCCCCAAATGGTTTTCAAGCCAACTGGTTTCCATACGTGTTCACACATTGTGTTAACAGTAGAAGTTCTGGTCTGCCTCTGTCACCAGATTCGTCACACATTCACAAACATATAAATCGCAATTTTCAAGTCATATCTCATATCTACTGTGGCAAATGATTGGCTGTGTCCGAAATGGCATACTAGCGTACTGCATACTAGCCTAGTATACACTGCGTACTGCACACTACTCCACACGCTAGCATACAGTATGGTACGCAATTATGAGAACTTTTGTGTAGTGTACTACACGTTTGCTATCGGTTGGGCTATCTGTTCTGTTAAAATCGAACAACACATAACTACCACAAATATATATCAAAAGTAGCCCTACAAGAAAGCATATGAAGACTTATTACACCAAAATATGCAACTGATACATTTATATTTGGAATTGCAGCTGCAGCTGAAGTTGAAGCTGGTTCTGTCGCTGTCCGCCATGTTTTTAAAATTTTTTGACAGTTGGAAATCACCGCATTGCTTCATGGGATGCAGTGCCCCACGAAATGAGCTTCGGTTGTATACTGCAAATTTTCGCCAGAGTAGTACATCATCCGGGTAACTGTCGTGTACTGCAAAAGTTTTATTTTTCATGTACTACATACTTCTTACTACTTTTATGTCAAAATTAGTATGCGAGTAGTATGTAGTATGCCATTTTGGACACAGCCATTGTAAGTGTTAGGCAAACACAGCGCGCGAACGCATACGGGAAGCAATTAGCTTGGAAACCAGTTGATTTAAAAAATCTCAGACATGGACTTAAGATATGGCCATGGCTGCTCTGGTGAGGAACCGTTATCTTTATCATCTTTATCTTCCATTGTAGTAGCCATCAGTAAAACCGCCAAGTTCAGTTGTTAAATAAAATGCAGCACGCACTTGACTGACAGCATTGGAGTAGTTTACTGTGATTGGTTTTTCCCCTGTGAGAAACACAATAAGGCCTATCGCATTTTAGAAAAGAAAATCCCACTGACTTCAAAGCTATGCGTTAAAGTAACGAGTAACGAGAACCTTCATAGAAATGTAGTGGAGTGAAAAGTACAATATTTGTATTTGAAATGTAGTGGAGTAAAAGTCATACGTTTCCAAAAAAAATAACACTCAAGTAAAGTACAGATGCTCGAAAAATGTACTTAAGTACAGTACTCATGTAAATGTACTTCGTTACTGTCCACCCCTGAATATAGGTAAGGGTCTCTCTCTCTCTCTCTCTTTCTCTCTCTCCACTCAGAGGTAATTATAAGTTTACTTAATCATTCACAAAGGGCAGATGTGTACAGCTTACTCTTGTTTCTGTGAATTGTACATTGCATACAAAGAAATGATTAGGCTTGGCAACAAAGCAGTCCATACACATTTGAGGAGAAATCTACCATGCAGTGGGATCCAGGCTGCGGAATCGCCCTGCTGTAAACTCACTGGAACTGAATACGTGAACAAAGGGAAGAAACTTTGAGGACTTCAAGTGTTATGATGCCTTGCTTAAGGGAAGAAGGTCACCGTGGTGATGTTTTTGCAGCCAAGTTGAAGCTTACTGCTTCTTAGCTTTGTGGCTTGGGTTCAAACATTAAGTGTAAGAGACCCGGGTTCAAGGCCTGGCTTATCACATTTTCCAAATTTGATACACCTCCAGAAAATGATGCTATTAATGTTTTAAATCCAGATTAAGAAAACAGACATGAGGAGTGGTAATAGCCAATCAAGTTAGAACAAACAGAAACATATGCGCACACACACACACACACACACACACACACACACACACACACACTCATAGTATTAAACACTCTGGCTTTCCCTGGCCATGACAGTAACAGGATAAGAGAAATCGTTTTAACGGATTTAAACCTCAGCAGTGGAAATCTGTAGGGGACTCTCTCTTTAACACACACTCACACACACACGCACTCATACTCTCACACACACACACAGAGTTAGGTAGTGGACATACACACTCTGGCTCTTTCACACTGCATTCGTCCTTGTTAATTTCACACCTGCAGGTTTCTCTGACTCACAGCAGGTTTTGGGGCTTGGCACTGGAAGCTGACAGGGCTAAAACAGATGGCCAAGTTTATGCTGTCAATGGGAGTGAGATAAGGAAAACATGACTCTTGATGTGTGTGTGTGTGTGTGTGTGTGTGTGTGTGTGTGTGTGAGAGAGTGTGTGTGTGTGTGTGTGTGTGCGTGTGTTTGTGTGTGTGCACGCGCGCGTGTGTGTTAATGTGTGTGCGTGCGTGTGTGTGTGTGTGTGTGCGCGTGTGCATGTGTTTAAGAGATGGATGAAATAAAAAGGTTTTGGAAATGACGAAAAATTAGTCAAAAAAAGTTTTAATGGTCAAGTCAAAAGTTTTAATGGTTCACAAATGACATTAACATATCAGTGCTACTCTGTACCAGGTAGGTACAGGGCAAAATGTACCATGGACTAGCAAGGAACAGAGACACAACCCATTTTAATGAGTAGTCACAGGCTTAAGACAGGGCAAGTAGACGGGCAGACTGAGAAGAGCTGAGCCTTTCCTAGAAATTAGACTTGGCAATTCATTTTCCCATTGAGTTTGATAAGAGAATGTCCTTCTATTTCAGGTAGGACAGTGCTGACACAGGACTTAAAATCAAACCAAACAATATGTGCACAAACCCACACACACACAAACACGCACGCAGACACACACGCACACGCACCCGCACACGCACACGCACACGCACACACGCACACACACACACACACACACCAGAAATCCCACTGAGTCATTCATTCTCTTCTTCATCTTGCTTGTTGTTCTTTCTGGGGTTCTCTCTCTCTCTCTCTCTCTCTCTCTCTCTCTCTTCAGAAACATAATGCAGCTTTAACTATAAACACTGATTGAAAATCACAGGAGAAAATCAAAAGTCTGTCTAATTACACCATGTTACTGATATCCTCACAGTGAAATTCCCAAAATATGTCTGATCTGAGACACACAATTAGGCCACTTCAGAACAACACCAGCAGCTGCCAGCACCTGCATCTCATCTAGATCAATATCAAACAAGCAATTCATTTCCCATCCACTTCCAAATCTCTGAATCAGTCAACCAAGACTCACATTCATTATCCAGATCTTGTTCAGTTATTTATAATGAATGAAAGAATGACTCAATTGTGTAGATCACTCACTGAATCATTCTTGAATTATTAATAATGAATGAATGACTGAATAGATTCAGATGGATGGATGATTCACTGAATCAGTCTTCCTGATTGATCAACATGCAGCAGTTGCTGCTTTTGGACAGATGTGATGCAGTGCAGTAGCAGCCATGCAACCCTCTTGTTCTACCATAAAGCGACCAGCAGAGGGCACTAATGGACCATGCCTTGCATGCAAACTCCGACTAATCCACACACAGCTCTGTTTAGAGGAGATAGTCACGCTGTGAGTAAGAGCATCAGAGAGGAGTGGAGAGGAAGACGAGTGTGAGAAAAAGAAGGATAGAAGGTGGGAGAGTGTGTGTGAGTGTGTGTGTGTGTGTGTGTGTGTGAGAGAGAGAGAGAGATGGGGATGGGATTGCTTCTCCTTAAGGACATGGCTCAGACTGTATGTCTCTTCTCTTGTCCTCCTGTTTCTCCCGCTGGCACTGAGGGCTTTGATCCGGTCTGGGTTTGCTCTTGCTCTACTCCCTGCATGCCCTGCTTCTGGGGATACGGGGGTGAAGGATGCTATTTCACACAATCAGCACAAAGCAGGCCCTACTCCCATCCCAGGTCCAGAAAGATACCCCTCCTCCTCCTCCACCTTCTTCTCCTCTCCTCTCCTCTCCTCACCTCTCCTCTCCTCCTCTCCGCTCCTCTCCTCTCCTCACCTCACCTCTCTTCCTGTCTTCTCTCCTCACCTCTATTCTCCTCTCTGAGAGGAACCCACTCACACCACTGTATCTTCAAGGGAATGGAGACCTCCCTAACGTTTTCAGTCTTTTAAGGACTTAGGCTCTCATTTTATGGTTCGCTTAGCAAAAGGGCACAACAAGAAAGACTGCGCTACAGAGACGTAAGGATTGATAAAAGGAGCTAGCACACAGATGCAACAGAGAGAGAGAGAAGAGGGGAGGAGGAGTAACAAAGGAGTTGATTGAGCAGATGAAGGCGGTTAGGTGAGAAGGATAGAGAGATGAAGGAGAGAGAGGGAGAGAGAGAGAGCGAGAGAGAGCTTTAGAGTTAAATGGATGACAGAACAGAAATGAGTGACAGATGAAAGGTAACAACCAGTAGGAAGCCTGGGACAAGCAACTTGGAGAAATGCGTATATACGCGCAAACACACACACACACACACACACACACAAACACACACACACACACACACACCAAAACCACCACCACTAGTCTGTCACGGATAAGAAGATTAAGAAGTACACAGCCTTTCCTGGAATGTGCTATGCTGTAGTTCTCAGTGTTGGGCTGGACGGACCACTCTGTCACTGTCTTAGTTACATAACCCTCCAGTCCCCAGACCGGGTCCCACACACACTATCTGTCTTCTCTCCCTCCAACCTGGTTCTCAAACTCACTCATTTCTGATGCGCTCGCTTCAAAAACGCTTTCTATACATCTGAGGCGAACGGCCCCGGCTGCCCGGCGTTGACTTGGTAACGCAATTTATAATTTATCCCCCCCCCCCCCCCCCCCCCCCCCCCCCCCCCCCCGGGCAGTTTCTGCATTGCCACCAAATCTCAGAGGTTCAAACCGCCTGTAACAAACTCTGCCAATAATTTCATCTCTCTCTCTCTCTCTCTCTTTAGACAGAGAAAAACCATGACAAGGGGGGGGGACGTACATGCTAACATTAACGTAAATGCTCTTGTTCATGTTTTCTGTTCTGTGCTTGTCTGAAGCTGAACTTTCCCCTGTAGAGGTGAGCCGCTGAGTATAGCTGCAGTGTGCTGTGGCACTATGACTAACACACACTCACCCTCAAGAGGTGGGTGTGGACACTGAAGTGTGATCATTAGCGGGACACCTTGCTCAAGGGGATGTGAAAGAGGAGGGGGGGTGGGGGGGGGGGGGGGGCGCGGGAGGGTTGGGTGGTTGTGTGTGTGAGTGTGAGTGTGTGTGTGTGTGTGTGGGGGGGGGGGGGGGGGGGGGCTGGCGAGGCGGATTCACAGCCTGTTTATCAAGGCGTTGTTCGCCGTGGCAAGTCAGTGTTCCCCTCTTTGCTTCCTGATGCAAATCATCCATCTTTCATTGCGTCCTTGTTTTTGTTTTTTTTTTTTTGCTCACGCTCATAAGCGCCCTTCTTCCCCTTCCCTCCTTTCTTCTCTCTTTTTCTCTCCCTCTCTTTTTTGTCTTTTTTTTTCTGTATTTCATAGTCTATCGGTCCTTTTCTCTGTTGAACGTTGTTGTCCGCATGCATTAATCTCCATTAAGTGAAGTGAAAGTATTAATAGATTCTAGGACGAGACAGAAAGGATATTGCAGCTGGATTTTTTTTGGGAGGGAGGAGTGGGTGTGAATGAGGGGATTTGCAGTGAAAATATAACTCCACGTCTGAATGGGCATCCTCCATCCTGCTTTCTCCCGCTCCTCGCGCTCCCTCCGTTTAGAAGTCTGTCGTTCGACTCCTTTTCGTTTTTTTTTTTTTTTTTTTTTTTTTTACTTCCGCAATCTCTTCCCTCTGTCTGCTGCTTCTTTAAAAAAGGTTTTGGCTTGTTTTCAAAGACTTCGCTCTTCACTAATTGGCCAGACTAAATGAGATGTTAACTGAAGTCTTCTCTTGCTTTGGAATATCGCATTCAGCTGACACCATATTGCAACGTGTCTGAAAGAGTATTATGACTGAACGTGCTTTGCTCCTCTTCAAGCATTCACATAAGCTCTGCCTGATGAGAGATCTATGCTCTTCCACTTACTCCAAGTTAATTAAAATTGCCTTAGATTATATTATTTTTTTCTTCCCCCCCCCTGCCCAAATCCAAGAGGAACTCGTGGATGCGCAGTAATTTGCCGTCCCTCTGAACCTTTGATGTGAAATTGCTTGGGTGAAGTAGGTTGAAAACTGGATTAAGAAGTCGACAGGGTAATATGCAATCAGTCATTTCTTTATTTCTCTCTCCCTTTTGAAAATGGGTACTCATCTTTTTCTCCTTCTGCTTTTCCTCCTTTCGTTTACGCCCCGCACCGACGCTTTTTCCTGTACGCACCTGAACGCTTCGGCGAGTCCGGCCCGATCTGGGACGCGGGCGAAACTCTCGGCTTCGGGCTGCCGGGCCGACGAGGTTCGGCTTGGCCGCGCGCCGTGTTTCTCCTGTCTTACAGATTTTGCCCTCCTGCCTCGCATCACCCACCGGAGGGGAGGACGCTAGGCCCTCGGGCACGCGGAGCTGAGCTTCTCCTCCAAGGGGCGGATCGTTGTCATAGAGGACTGAGTAATCACGCTGTTGTGACACCGAACGTCAATAAACAGAAGCTATAGAAGCTTATGGGCTCTGGGACAGAGTTTATGTGGAGAACAGAGCGGTGGTGCTATCCACCCCTTGGCTGTGACTGCGTGACTAAGACAGACTGGAAGTGGTGCTGAATGCTGGGAGAATCTTAAGTGTCTTTCTTTCAGCTATGACAAAGAGGCAGTTTGAACTAGCAGTGTGGAACGCTGATATAGTTCGATCGCGTTAACCGTGCCGCGCAAAGAGCAAAGAGACCATGACAGGCAGAGTTCTAAAAAAGAAAAAAAAAAAAAACAATCTTCTACAAGTAAAATTATAGTCAATACTAATGTAACAATTTATATACAGGATTTTAATGAGCTGAGGCTTCCGTGGTAAATAAGCATATTGCTGGAAATATTTTCTCAGCACACATGGGGGTTTTTCTACTTAGAATTTCTGTCTTTTTTTATTCTTTCTGTTTGTTTCTCTCTCTATTCACAGTCACAGACACAAATACTCATACTGTACACACACACACACACACACACACACACACACACACACAGACACACACACACACACACACACGCACAGACACAGACACACACAGACACACATGCACACTCAGACACACTCACACACACGCCTGCACACGCACGCACACACACACACACACAGACACACTCACACACACACATACACATGCGCACACACACACGCACACACACACACACAAAAGGAGAAAGTGAGGACAGAGGGGAATAGTGTGTGTGTGTGTGTGTGTGTATGCGTGTGTCTGCTTTTCTTTCAGGTGGTGTAATAATGCATACAAACACCAAACACAAGTGGTGACTCATTCCAGCGAGTGGAGATATGCGTGTGTGTGTGTATGTGTTTGTGTGTGTGAAGCTGCGTGTCGACACTCTGCGTTTCATAACGCAGTCACAACAGATTTAGCACACAGGTAAGTAGAAGGCATCCAAGTTACAACACAGATCCTCCCAAAAAAAAACCCCTTCACTAACACTCTTCTCCTCGACGCCACGGCGACCCAGCGCCTCGTCGGGAGCTAAGCATCTGTGCAGATATTTGCATTTTTTCAATCGGATTTGAACATCTCGTTAATATCTGTATTCCTGTGCCTGCCAGGGCGTTTGTTTGGCTGTGGTGAAAGAGAGAAGGGGGGGGGGGTGTTGTGTGGTACAGATGGAAGGATGTGGGATGGGTTATTCTCACTAATGGATTTGAGAACTGATCAGATACAAGAGGGGGCATATGAAGGGCAAATGAACAGTGATTAGGAAAAAAAAAAAAACCCAAAACAAAACAACAACTGAGCAATCAGTCAAAGGGACCTTTCATGCAAATATGAAAATTCTTTTAGGATTTGACAAGCTTAAATGGTCTGTTGGCATAAACATGTATCTTGTGCTAAATTTAAACCAGCAAACAATTTAGATTAGTGACTTTGATACATTTTCTGTTATATTCAAAAGAACCCCAGAATGTTTGACAAAGTATCGCAACAGGCCAAGAAAGCTTATTTATGGAAATAGAGACACCTCATAAAGTAAATAGAGATATAAAAATATCCCATCTCCTTTGGCTTTCTGTTGAACAAGGACTAATCTCATTAGGTGGATGGATTTTGGAGCAACATTTGGCATTGGCTTGTTCAGTAATATGCACTGACCTTGTAGAGTGATGACACTCACTTTGTGACTCAGTTGGACACTTTGTTCACATTATGTGTAGAACAGATTATGTGATATTTTTAAAATGGATAGATGGAGAGAGGACATTGTTTACAGTGCAATGTAGACTAGCATCCATAGCTCTGAGGACATCTCTATGTAATCAGACTGAGACAGAAACTACTCTCTCCTGTGCTGCGTATCACCACAACTATCAGTCACAGCTGGACTTCAAACTGATTAGCATTACTGCAGAATCCACATAGGGACAGAATAGAGGCATTTAGGGACACGCAAAGAGTCAATATCACTATGTAAACCAAAGCACAATGCTCTGTGATATTCAAAACAGCTTCATTTGAAGTTCTGTGTGATACTGAGTCTTTACTGATCAAGCCTGAGGGACTGACTCCCACCCTTACTGGCAAAGGGAACTGGAAGAAGAACTAGTGAAGAGAGTGAAAGTCTATCAAGTTGTCTCTGAGAGACTAATACCTTTGACATTTCGGTTGAAAAATAAACCTGAACAGATAAGAATGGTTAGAGAATTACAGAAGCTGGTAAGATGAAATCTCACAGGGCTCGGACACACGTCTGAGAAAGAGTTAAAGCTGTCGAAAATGTTTCAGGGACTTTTTTTTTTTTTTTTTTTCATTTGTTGGCAGACTCTGTAAAACAGGAATAATGTGGGAGGGATGGATGATTCAATAATTCTAACAAGAGGAAAGAATAATAAGGGAAAATGCTTAAACGTAAGAACCCGAGACACCTGGTGATTGTGCGCACTCATTTTGAATTATGCATGTGTGAGTCAGAGTTAAAGAGCTGGCAAGAGGGAAAGAGAGAGAGAGAGAGAGAGAGAGAGAGAGAGAGAGAGAGAGAGAGAGAGAGAGAGAGAGAAATGAGAGAATAAAAGTGCCAGAGAGAATAAACGAGTGTTAGGCCCGCTAACCTCTCCCTTGGGAATTCAGGCCTGGGCTTTCTGAGGAGTGTTCACACAGTTTCTTCTTTGCTCTCTCTCTCTCTCTCTCTCTCTCTCTCTCTCTCTGACTTTCATATTCCTCTTTTTTCTCTCCACCTCTTTTGCAGACCTTAGCACCCTTTGCACCGTTGTTTGTTTCGACACAATGATTTGCCCGTATGTCTAAAGCGCTGTATATTTTTAATGTCACAGGTTCTCTGCCTCTCAGTATAATCTCCCTCAAAAAATTGTTATTTAAGCTGCAAAGCCGCTAATGCTTTTATGTAAGACCCTTCAAAACATTTTAATTAAAGAGCAAAATAAAGCATAATTTAGGGTGCTAAATGTTTGCAAAACCATGAATAGTTTAGGACTCAGAGAGAACGCTCAGAGACTATTTATAGTGTCTGTGGAGAAGCTGTTTACACGTGGCATTTAGTCACACTCTCGTTCCATTAGAGGGATGTGAACTTATACCCTGAGCCCACATTATAAAACAGGCCTTTCCACATCACACATTAAATCAGATCTGCGCTGTCATAACACACTGACACGTTGTTTTAATGTAAGCCATAAGCTTTTCTGCACTTAGGCGCTGTCTTCTGTGGCTTCTTCGCCTCCTGTTATTTCCCCTTTTGTGCGTTTGCCTGATTCGCTACGTCTCTTGCGACGCTCGCCTACGAAAGCCATTCTCCATCACGTTTCCTTTGTGACGTGAAAACAGCGCAGTTCCAATTTGTTTCGTCTTCTGTTCTGTACAGGTTGTACGTCCCGTCTTCAACAACCGCCAGTACCCCCCCCCCCCCCCCCCCCCCCCCGCACCCCCCTATTTGCTTAATTGAGGCCCCATTTGGAGGGCACCTAGAGACGCTATTTGAAAAATTGAATCGTCAATACCTTACCTTAATGCCTCTCTCTGAACTCACAGTGTAAGGCAGTGGTAAAAAATCATTAGAATGAATTAAAGTCGATGAGAGACTGATTATGAAAAACCTGGAGAGTTTCGTCCGGCTGAACAAACCGCCCAATGGCCCTTGGTTACGATCAATAAAAGTCTGGTATGAGCAGAGGAGAACAACCACGGTCCATACACTATTCTGGGATTTTGTGGCAGGCCAAAGTGGTGTGAATCGCACGGGCCATCTCTCGGCCAAAGACACAAGGTGATTTGGAAGGGAAGACAATTGTTAGGATAATTGCTGTAATTAATCGCTTAGAGTCTGTAATTTAGAGATAGTTGTCTGGTTTTTGGAGGCAACAATCCGACAGCGTTAAGGCTGGATAAAATGAGCTCAAATGGTGTTGAGTGATGGTATTACCGAGTGTTTGATGTGAATTACAACGCTAAATGTGATGTGATGAATATCCTATGACTCTCTTTGAAGTAATTAAATGAGAAACACCCTTTTTACACAAGTGGTTTAAGATACAACACAACCATCTCTCTCTCTCTCTCCCTCTCTCTCTCTCTCTCTCTCTCTCTCTCTCTCTCTCTCCCTCCTTTGCCACTTTGTCTAACTCTGCTATATTATATCTCCCAATCACTCTATCCGCCTCAGAGAGGTTTAAGCAAATAAGAGGCCTGAGGAATTTCATAAATAAAAAAAAAAAAAAATCAGTGTGTTATCTCATTACCAACTCTCTCTCTTTCTCTCTCTCTCTCTCTCTCTCTCTCACACACACACACACACACACACTCCCTCACCCTCTGGGTTCTCCAGCTCTCTCTCTCTTTCTCTCTCTCACTTCTTGTTCAATCTCTGTTTCCTGTTTGGGGAGAGGGAACGACAGCCTCTCCTCTCTAGATTAACTTTGATATCAGAAAAGTCATCATGTTGGCAAAAGAAAGCAAAGTCTCATCCCGATCTCTGAGATTAAGTGTCAAATTAATCTTTTATATTTATGTTTTTTTCCCCCCCCTCTCTCTTAATTCCTCCGAGGGGGAAATGAGATGGAAAAGCAGAGAGAGAATCTAAAGAGGGGATTGGGTTGGATTTGGATACGCAGATGTTGTTTAACCCAGGGGCCATGGCAAAGTCTCTGTAAAATCTACCCCCCTCCCCCCTGACCCCCTCCGCTCTCCCCCCTTTACCTCAAACAGCACCAAACTCTCCAGCTACACAGTCTGTACTGTATACAGTCACTACCCATGTGGCTCGTACAATGAGACTCCAGACAGACAGGGCTCCAGAACATCTAAACAGTGTCGGGTAAACAGTATCAGTAGCTCGTAACTGACATAAAGTTGAAGATAAAGTGAATTCATTCAGCTGCAAACCAACTGTGGCTGAAAATTCAAAAACAATCGATTACAAAGGGAAGGTTTAAAACACGATAGTTATTTTGAAGTTGAGTATTGTTACTCGTGTTCGGTTAGTAAATATATTCTTTTTTTTTTTTTTTTCTGGGAGTAACTCTTAGTATCTTGCAGCATTTGAGGGCAAATCATTAATCATTTATCACTGGGGAATTATCTGCCGGTTTAACACGAGCCAGTAATTAGAGGGTGACGGAGCTGAAGGACAGATACAGATTGTAATACGTAGTCCATTATGGATGTCCACATACACTGAGCTTCCATTTACAATCAGAACACTTTGGTCATTAATGGCCCACTCTCCAATCACCGTGAAACCTGAAGACAATGAAAAACTACCACATGACGGATGATCCTAAGATAGTCTTTAATCCTAACTATCAAACCGAGAGTTCAAAAATAAATAGGGGGAAAAGACAAATAAAACAAACACGGAGGAATACGAGTGTCAGTAAGACGGCGAGGACTTAAAAACTAATTACAAGCTTGTTTCGGTAAATACCGGCAAGTGAAAATGAGAGTTATATCTGTGGCTAGCAGCTAATGAGAGGACGACCTGAAGGTCAAGTAAATTACAAATATCATCTCATAAACTAAAAAAAAAAAGGAAAAAAAAGAGGAAATTGTATTATAGATGGTTACATAATGGCGAGGGGAAAAAGAGGAGATGGAGGGAGGGAGGAGAGGAGAGGAGGGAGGGATTACAGAAAAATACCTCCTGTCATATGAGCAGAGCAATGATGAATAGAGCCAAGAGACGCAGACACACAGAGAGAGAGAGAGAGAGAGAGAGAGAGAGAAGATGGGACAGACAGAAGGAGAGATAAGAAAACAAGGGAGACAGAAAGACAGAACTGGGCCGGTGGGGGAGTCGGGGCGGCGGGGGAAGGGAGGGAGGGGGGGGGGGTTGTTTGCTCTGCCAGAGAAAAACTAAAGGGGGAGACGGTCATGTTTGTCAGGGAGGTGAGCGAGGTCCTCTGTGGAGTGTAATTGCTTTGGAAAAGCAGAGAGGGGTTGAACTCCGGTCTCCTCCACAACGGGAGAGTCAAATGGACGGAGGGAAACGGACAGAAACTCCGCGGCCCCCTTTTCGAGAGCTGGAGGAAAAAAAAAACGAACCCAAACAAACAGAACCTTGAGATCCAACCAGCCCACAAAAGTCTCAGCCAATGACCGGCCAGAACCTTGCTCTCCCACAAGAACAATTTTCTTCTTATGCTGAAAAAGTGTTTCTATGAAACCAGTGAATCTGTTTTACACAGATTGGACAGGATATTCAGGGAGTATCCATAAATCACAGACCACATATATATTATATTTATATTACTCAATTATATATGAACGGTATTTTAAATGAATAAAAATATTAATTAATCATTTTTAATTCAAACATATATTAATAAAACATTTCAGTTTCAATATTTTAACACAAATTCTCAATATATGCATAAAAAAGAATACAAAAACACCTTCGGGCACTTCTAAAACGTCCACACTCAGAGAGTGAAGATTACTGCCTCGGCTTATGTTTTAGTGTCTGACTACAACATCTGACTGAAGACCGCGCTGCTCTCCAAATGTGTAAGACGGTCGACTATGCATGACCATTCCCGTGCCTGTTTATTATACACTTGTGCAATCCTTGTCTCTACCCTGTGCTGTCGTGTCCTGCATGGGAGTGGACCTTCTGGCCAGGAGGGGTGGAAAAACCTTGCCTGTCACCTGTCAATCACAGGACGACCAAGCGTGACCTTGCTCACCGCCCCCAAACCGCCAATGAAAATCAAGCTCCGAGTTTTCAAGATGCCTCCGCTGAAGGTTTCCGTAGAGATGTCAAATAAAATTTGATTGATTGATTAGTCCCTCGAAAACTTGATTTATTGAGGTCGAACGGTCGGGTCAAGAGTCCTGATTTACTCCAAGTTTTTTGATGTTTCATAACCATCTTGCTTGCGCTGCAAGGTAAACAACAATGACAGATATGATTACGCTCAGCTAGTGTTGAGCGTAAGCCTCTTAGCGGTGACTATCTATACAATCAATGCTAATCACGCAGCCGTTTGGCCGCGGGATTACAATAAAAGGGTTTCCCTCCTCGTTTTGGTTTTATGTATGTGTGTGTCAGTGCAGGTCCACATATATATGTTGCGTGTATGTATAAAAGCAAACATTTAAGCATGCACATTCATCAGTCTGTGGGTATATATATAATATATATATATGTGTGTTTGTGTGTGTGTGTGTGTGCACGTGCATGCATATGTATGGTAGTCTGTCTCTGCGTGTGTGTGTCTGTGACTGTGTGTGTGTCTGTGTGTGTATGCACACAGACACACACACACACACACACACGCATGCAGGCTGGCTGGTGGGAAGCGTCAGGGCCGGTCATGTTTTATGGTATGTTTGGCGGAGGCAGGAAAAGCAGGCACGGGGAGCTGTCTATCTCAATCTGTCGCCCCTTCCATATCTGTCACCGTTAGCGTTCAGCGACAGGCTGCCTTGACACACATTCAATGCCTGTCTCTTTAAGCAAACCTGGTTTCGCTCTGAGTTCATTTTACGTGCAGAATTTGCAGAGTGCCAAGAGACAGAGAAAATGGACTGGGATAAAGAGATATCACAAAGAGAGGGCAAAGAGGAAAAGATGAATTCAGTGAGCCACAAAGTAAACCACGGCGCGAATGAGAGAGAAAGATGAAAGAAACATGCAAGCCTAACACCAGACTAGACCAGAGCGTTCTTTTCGTTTTTACAATGTGAAAGGCAGCTGCTTCCTCTTTATGGTAAAAATCCGAAAATAAAGAGGCAAGCAGTACCCTCACCTCCTGTAAAAGTGTGTGTGTGTGTGTGTGTGTGTGTGTGTTTAAGTGTGTATGAAGAGAAAAAATTAGCCTGGGGTGACTGACTCATAGTGCATGTCGCTGATGTTCTTCCCGAGGTGACTGAAAGCTGTCACCATTGGCATCTAACGCACACCCTCTTCTCTTCTCTTCTCTTCTCTCTCTAACACACAGACACACACACACACAAACTCTCTCTCTCTCTTTTCTCTCCACCCCCCTGCCTCTGAAGGACAGTCAGATTGGGGAGGTGGCATGCGAGGGGAATCGTAGCTCGTCTTAGAGTGTTAACTCTAAAGAGTGCTGCCAGTCTCGTTGCTTTCCTTTCTCTCTCTCTCTCTCTCTCTCTCTGTGTCTTTCTCTCTCTCTCTCTGTGTCTTTCTGTCTTTACCCAGTAGGCTCTTCATCTCAATTTTTCTCTACTATTTTCTGTTAGTGCTCTCTATCGTTTCTGTTTTGCTTCAACTCTCTCATCCTCTCCCTCCCTCTCTATCTCTCTTCTTGTATCTTTTGCTCTCTCTCTCTCGTTCTCTCTCTCTGTCTGTGCTGCTAGCTCTCTCGCTCCCTCCCTCTTTCGCTCTCTCATGAATGTCACCTCTACTGGTGGTAGCGACTGGATTTTACGCACACACACGCGCTATCTTTGGGGGGGTAGGTAGGGTGGTGGGGGAGAGAGAGCATGCCAGAAGAGGCGGAAGGGAAATTTCTCCTCGTCCACCCTTCAGTTACTGGCTTCATTCTTCCCAAACAGGGTCCGATCCGGCTCCTAAAGCGCCTCTGGATCTAAATCCGCTGGATTACCGTTTCAGATTAATTTTTTTTTTCCGGGAATGCAAAATTAACCATCCTGAAACTGCCGGGGCGACCATCTGCATATTTCTCTTAGGATATACGTTCAGTTTTAATCTAAATAATCTTTTTTGGTTTTTGTCTTTTTTTTTATGTTTATTTTTTTTTTTTAGTCATCGCTAGGAGAACTTTCCGAGCCAAAGGAGGAGGAGCTGTCTACTTGTGCGGATGGTGCCAAAGCTCTGTTTAGCTCTTTCTCTCTGTGAACAGCATCATAAACTTTAGCCTCGTGAGTGTTTTGGTCTTCGGGAACAATGTGACAGGGGAGGGGGGTGGGACAACATGTCGACAACGTCGCAACGATGATTCCGGATTTTTCTCTGTGTTTTGAAAGAGATGAAGAGTTCATATGAGCAATGATTTATATTTTCAAGGCGAGGATGATGGACAAACCTTGGGCTGTTGACTCTAATAGAACTTAGCAATTCTACCTCTTTCCTCTTCGAGGAAACACTCGGACGTGTGCTTGACATCAACCTCAAAGCTTTTCGCTCCCCCCCTCCCCCTCAGTTGGGGGTCTGACCTTTTGCTTTACCTTTCTCTGGGGCTGACGGACACAAGCCGCCAACAGGGGGACTTGTGGACAAAAAGAGACCCCCCTCCCAAAGGTGAGAGGGGGGGAAGATGGCAGCTCTTGCCAGCTCTCTCATAAGACAGAAACGGGCAGTCAAGGACGACCAGACCAACCGACCGATAGCCAACAAACGCAAACCTTGTCCCAAGAGCAACAAGTCTCTTTGCCAGAAGCAGATCCTAGTCCTCATCTCCAAAGTTCGACTATGTGGGGGTCGACGGGGAAGAACAGACAAAAGGCCAGGTAAGATATTCTCTCTCTCTCCCTCTCTCTCTCACTCACTCTCTGCCTGATCTTTGATTGAATGGTAAAATCCCCCAATGGTCACAGTGGACGCCATAGTTTCAGGGGACTGTTGATTTACTGCAGTGCCTTTTCTGTTCGTAAAATAAAGTTGAGACACATCCTGACTCATCGAGAAAGGTTCCGTTTCTAAAACAAAGTTGAAAAATTTTGACCGATTATTGAGGAAACTCCAGTTTGACCTGTGCAAAATACAGAATACATGCTCAGGCACACTGAAACACGAATTTGAACAGTGATTTCATGACGTTTCCACATAAGATAAAGTACCGGCGTATTTTAGGTGCCGGACACCTTCAGTCTTATTCTTACTTTTATGAGGACAGGGTCGCCTGACTCGTACCCGTGTTGCTTTACAATAAGTCTACAACTTGCGGTGGCAAGGCCTTTGTGATGAGGTAATTTACATCTTCTTTAAGAATCCCTGATGACTGTGCTATTTTCAGTTCTTTTCACCTTTTTGGCGTGCCTGCGAGAGACTAATTACTACAGAGGAGATGTTGAGTGGGCGTGCGCGTGAAAATGCCTTTGTGAATATACGTGTGGGCGTGCGTATGGAAAATATTAACAAAACATTACCTTGGAGTTTAATTATATTTCGTATAAGATCCTTAACCTAGAAATGACTCCGTGCGCTTCAGACATGGACTTCTATCATGCTCCTTGTCAGAGTAACCTTGCCACTGGCAAAATGTACGAGAAACACAAGAGAAATGGTAGGAAACACATTTAGCCACATTGCTTGGTTTAAATGAACCATACAAAAAAAAATCTTTTTTTTTTTTTTAACGATAACACAGAGGACAACAACACAGTTGCAGTGCAGATGAATAATCCCATCAGATTAGAGTGTGATATTTTTCTGTCAGCTCTGAGAGCAAGATAATGCCACACTCTCTTATGTCTGCTATTGGTTCAGTCATAAATTAGGTTAAAAGATTTGGAAATGGAAGCCACTGTCTCTAATATTATCTCAAAGAATGTAAGTGCTCGGACAAAATGCATTATTTTGCAATAAATGAAATGAGAAAAAGGGGGGGGGGGGAGAGAGAGAGAGAGAGAAAAAGAGAGGGAGGGAGGGAGGGAGACATGTTTTGTGAGTAAATGAAAGTGATTACAGCCATGGATATTAATCTCTCTAGTAAACATGATCTCTCAACATTGAGTGCTCAACTATTTTACACAGCAATCATCTGGGTGAAATACGGGAACAGTCAGAACTTTGTGTGTGTGTGTGTATGTGTTTATGAATACAAGAGGTATTTTGGCTAACGCCTGGAAATGCATTGTGCTGTATTTACATCCCATTGATAACCTGAGGGTGCATTTCCACACTGTGCTAAAGCTGACTTATTATAATGTGATAAGGTTTTTCAGATCCAACTCAATGCAAATATGTTCACGCACACACAAACACAAACACACACACACACACAGTCAGGCTCCATCATTTCAATGATGCAGTAGTCTCAACAGAATTCCAGTTGCATATTTCGTTATGGGGTGAAAATGTCTGTTTTTTTCATGACTTCCAGACCAAGAAGTTCTTAGGCAAGGCTGGTACTCCCGTGTGACAGATGCTAGGGCAATCACTAACATTGAAAATGTTCTTGTGATACGTTCTGTTGAAAATATCTTCACACAGTAATATCATTACACTCATATTAATCAGGTCACGCCGTCGACATATCATACCACCACAATACTGGCCCAGTTTCTCTTCTTCACGTCAATGTCATGTTAGCGTTACATCTGGACCCTGCTTTCCTCCACTCGATAGTCCTTCACGCAGGCTTTGAGCGTCTGGCTCTGAGGTTTCGTCATTAGAGCAATGTTACCCTCTGCGTGCCTCCAGTCTGGGAGACGGTTGTAGGCTTACTGCTTGAGGTAAAGCCTCTGACACCCTCCGGTGTGCGATGACTCTCCCCTCCAGCTGATCGATACAACTCATTAACGCATACTGATTAATCAATAGGCAGGCCTCTTGGTTTGCCCAGCGAGGAGAGAGAGAGAGAGAGGGGGGGGAGTGAGAGAGAGAGAGAGAGAGAGAGGGGGGGGGGGGGGAGTGAGAGAGAGAGAGAGAGGGTGGGGGGGGGGGTGGAAATGTAAACTGTATATACGCATAGGCATGGTGCGTGTGTGCGCACACACAGACTCACGCACACACACACACTCTCATATAAATGTACACAACCACCTGCTTTAAATCAAACGAGGTACTTGGTTATCACTTGGACTCTTGGTTTTATTTATCAACAACATCTACTCACAGATAACGCACGGTCGATGAATGACTCTAATCAACAGAGGGCTAAAAAAAAAAAAAAAAAAACACGTTTGGAAATGAGTTTCTTGTCCTGTAACCCACTGGTGAATTGGGCAAGACTGGAAAAAAAAGGGTAAAGAAAATGTGGAGATAGAGGGGATACAGAGAGAGGGCTTGAGAAAGAGAGAGAGAGAGAGAGCTTGAGAAAGAGAGAGAGAGAGAGAGAGAGAGAGAGCGAGCGTGTGTGAGCAGGTCACGAGGACAGACCAAGCAGAGGATAGCATTAAGCTGACCGCAAAAGATGGGGCCTTCAACTCGCTTAGTCAACAACACCTGATCACACTGCACAGTGTAAGGTAGCCTGCCCCCACAGCACTGACAGTGACAGGGGTCAGAGAGGGAGAAAGAGAGAAAGAGAGAGAGAGGGAAGTGTGGGGTGACAAAAAGGAAGGAAGAGGAATACAAGGAGAGATGAAGGAAAGAAGGGATGTAAATGAAAGGTGAAGGAAAATGAGTGTTAGATGGTGTGAGAAAAAAGATTCCTACAAGAGGTTAAAAGTATAAGTAGTTACTATGTGACTGTGCAGATAGTGTGGAAAAATGCAGGTTTCTTACCGTGAAAAACAAATGAATAGATTTACACAGTATATTGATAAGGCATGCTTGTATGACATTACATTGTTTCGATAATGCAGGTTTGTATGACATCACACTGTAATGATATAGCAGGTCTATATGACATCACATTGTATTGATACAGCCAGTTTTTAATGACATCACCATTGTATTAATAAAGCCAGTCTTTATGACATCACACTGTACTGATATAGCAGGTCTTCATGGCATCACACTGTACTGATATAGCGGGTCTTTATGACATCCCATTGTATTGAAATGTCAGATCTTTCACGAGTTCAGACCTCCTGGTACTTCATCTGAGGAGTGTCACAGAGGAGAGAATGTGGGCACATACTTTCTCACATAGACACAGAGAGAGAGAGAGAGAGAGAGAGAGAGAGAGAGAGAGAGCTCAGAGTGTCATATCTCCAAGTGCTGCAGCAAAAACCGCAAGCCAAAATTAGCCTCTTATCAGACCAAATCAATGAAATCTGCTTCATCTGTCCATTTCAACTTCACCTATCAAAATACAGAGCTTGACTTCCAGACTATCCTGCCCACTCATGAACCGTTCAGCTCATGAAATCAGATCAGTTTAATTTTCTTAATATAACCCAAATGTTAGTCTACCATTTGGGCATGTTCCGGGTTTTTTCTCCGTAACAACCCCGTGGCATTGCGGTGACAGTGAGAATCAAACTCACGATCATATCCGTAATATTTCATGAGTCAATTCCTATTTGACTGATGATCACTGCTGTTAATGACACAAAACTAATTGGTGTTGACATTTAGAACTTCCGATTTATTATCATTTTTGCGCCCCCCCACCCACCCCCTCCCTCTCCTTAAGTAGAGGATCTCTCTCTCTCTCTTCATAATTTAGAATTACCAGTTACCCACCATTTTGTAAGTCTCCCCTCTGTAGTCACAGGACTTGAGGTGAGCTAGGCTACAGTATGTATCCTCTGACATGTGTAAAAGCCAATCACTCATTTCTACACACACGTTGTGCTGACAACATAATACATGGGACCCTGACAGTCAGTATCCACCTCAGGGATTCAAACTATTCATCTGTAGTCTGTTAATATCTTTTTTTTTTTTTTTAATGTATATGTGATTCAAAAGACAATACTCACCATGCCTTGAATAACATGTATTTGTCAGTGCTACAACACATCACGATTTGTGCTTGTGTACCAAATACCATCTCTGCCTTTCTGCAGTGTTTCTCTGTGGAGGATTTTTGCAAAAAACGATAAACTTCTCGTCTTGAGAAAAACAATCTGAGTCAAACAGAGCACTGCAGAGTCTTGGACACAGACATCTGTTTCTAAGCATCCCTCCTTAGCAACAAGCCAGGGAGATATCAGATTCTGCACCCTTTAATTTGATAAAGGGGATGGCAAATATGCAAACTTCATAATCCATTACGAAACAATATGCGTTTCAGACAGTTTCATAATCTGTGAAGAATTTTCTGGAAGAGCGGACAATTAGAGTCGAAGGGATTGGTGATTTTTTATTTGTTTTGTTTAGGGGGCTTATTTTTCGCAGCGCGGGGAAAATTCAGCCCCCTAGGACAGAGTCAGTTAAGGGGAGGACGGTTCCCCAAATCAGTTTGGAATGGAACAAAAAGCCCCCCCCCCCCCCCCCACCCCCCCCATTCCCCAGATTAGGAGACATTCTGTCCGAGAAAAAAAAAAAAAAGAAAAAAGAAAAAAAAGATCAGAGGAAACATTAAAGTGTGCCAAATGTTCTCTAGCTCTTCTGATAACCAGACCGCAGTCTGCTATCGCAGGACAGGAAAATACTCTGCCCGAGCCAGAAAAAAAAAAAAAAACCCAAAAAAACCCCCAAACATTATCTCTAATACAATATACTCTATTTATAGACTCTACAATTACTCCCTATTTCACTGCTGCTTTCATATAACTTCGATGATATAAAACCAGAGTGTATGTGAGTAAGAACAAGAGGCTGAAGCCCATTGACTGCGGTTGTGCCAGAGGCTTCACGCTCACTGACATTTACGTATTTAAAAGTGTCTTATAGGCAGAACGGCGCTAGAGCTTACTGTCAGGGCTTAATGTATCTATAGAAAAGAAAAAAACAAAAAAAGAAAAGAAAAAAGGAGATTTTGACGTCTTTGGGGAGGTCCGAGGTAAAGGAGTTCAAGTTTATTTACTTATAGAGGGAGATGAGTAAAGACATAACCGGAGGAAATACCTTTTCGCCCTCTCGTCTGACGCCCTAAAGACGTCGCGAATGACAAAGAAGGCTTTGATAGCCCCTCGCACGCAGAGGCCGAAATTGAATTTGTGGATACTTTGATTAAACCTGACAAGGACAGATTGAGTTTGACCTCTAACAAGAGACAAGAGATACAGAGAAAGAGCTGTGTGTCGGTGCATGTGTGTGTGTGTGTGTGTGTGTGTGTGTGTGTGAGAGAGAGAGAGAGAGAGAGAGAGAGAGAGAGGAAGGAGAAACAGGAAGAAAACACAGATGCTTAGATATTTAAATCTCTAAAGTGTGTTTACTTAGGCAGTTAGGGTTTTTTTTTGACTTTGTAAGCAATGTGTGTCATTCCTGGCAGGCTGAGTTCCAAAGGACTCGGATTCCACCGGAATCAAAAAACATTCTCAAAACACACACAGATCCCCGGATAGAGGAGAAAACAAAGGCCATAAACAAGGCTGTATACACTTTCATTTAACATCACCACAGCCGCACATATCATGTTCTCAAGCACCATTCTTAATGTCGCTCTTTATAAACTACACTTTAAATCGCTGGTGTTTACCGCTGCGACCTCATTTGTTTACAGTTTACCACAGTAAACCATTAAAAAAGAATAAGGCACTAACAGTTGATTTCTCAAGAGACTCGTGGGGTCCTTGAAGGCTTTGAATGACAATGACAAGGACATGTCAAACGTATGACACGCAGATGCGGGGCAACACCGCGACTACACCGCTTCTCTGACTGGCATAGTTAAATATTCACAGATATAATATTCACAAACTCAACAAGAGCCTAATTGGCAGTGTGACAGAAATGTGTCATTAGCAGTGAGACACACTGTTGTTAGATCTGTAAGGTTCTGTAATAGAGGAAAGAAAATGGCTTTTCTGTAATTTGCTTATTCTGCCTATTTTCAGCTAACATACTGATGCTATGCAATTTTCACCTACTGAGGAAAAAGGATATGCGGTAGAATAATATGAGAGAGTTAGAGAGAGAGAGAGAGAGAGAGAGCACAAGGAGGAAGGGTACTGAGAGAGAGAGAGAGAGAGAGAGAGAGAGAGAGAGAGAGAGAGAGAGAGAGAGAGAGACAGAAGGAAAGAGAAACTGACAAAAAACGGGGAGAGAGAGAGAGAGAGAGAGAGAGAGACAGAAGGAAAGAGAAACTGACAAAAAACGGGGAGAGAGAGAGAGAGAGAGAGAGAGAGAGAGAGAGTGAGAGAGACATTGAGAGACCAAGGGAGATTGACAAAGAGAGAGAGAGATATTGGGAGAAAGAATGAGAGAGATCAACAAAGAGAAAGAAAGAGAGAAAGAAACAGAGAGATGTTGAAAGAGAGAGAGAGATGAACATAGAGGTTAAAAAAAAAAGAGGGATTTACAGGGAGTCCTTCTAATGAAAGGTGAGGGAAGCCCCTGTAGTTTGGCCCCAGTCAGAGTGCAGTATGAGAGATGCCCTTGGCTGCTCACTCAAGCAGTGCCTGTAATTACACCGCGCTCTCTTATCAAGATGAGGCAAAGCCGCAGCCCAGACGGCCATAAAGCAACAGACGCACCACGACCCAAGCCCGACAGCAGATTTACACAGAGCCAGAAACCCACAGCTAGTCACACTCCGACTCAGTACGCAGTTAACCTTTATCGATCCAGTCCCCGCTGACATTTCGTCTGAATTCAAGGCTCCGCAGTCAAAACTTTTGCTGCTCTGAGGATTTGGGGGGGGGGGGGGGGGGACGCTTTTCACAATGTCAAAGGAAGCGGGCGCATGTTCCGTTTTGCGACGTGATCTCTTTTTATCCAGGCGGGGTCCCGTAACGGGTCCCTTGACTGTCACAAAAAGTCAATCTGAGTCAAGTGAATTAAAAAGGAAAAAAAATAAATAAACCTCACGCCAACATCCAAAACACTTCAATCGCCCCTGAAGTCATTTGATGCATCAAAAGCCATCAGCGTGGGACAGGGAACACACCGAGGCCATGAGCTTTCTTTCTTTCTTTCTTTCTTTTTTTTATTCGTAGGATCATTTCATCACAAAAGTGAATGATATCCATGCCTCAGCTGAACACATGAGCTCGATTTTATTCAAGCCCCCCGCCCCCAAACGCAGAGAGTGTGTGTGTGTGAGAGAGAGAGAGAGAGAGAGAGCGTGTGTGTAGGAAGAACATGCTTTCACGTGCATAGATTTCCAACCTAATTGCCTTACTGAGGGTGACAAAAGTGAGAAGAAAACAAAACGAAACAGCAAGAAAATCCCTCAGCCAATCATATTAATTAAAGGGTATTGATGCGTGAGATTAAATTAGACAGAGCCAGGGGTGAACAGGAGATTACTGTGTGCTGGCGAAAGACGAAAAGAAAAAGCAACCAAAGAAAGAAAAAAAAAAAGGGGGGGAATCAAAAAAATGTTTGCATTCCACAGTCTGTGAGAAAGAACTACTGCCTTATATTAGAAATGGTCACTGCCTGATCTGGAAGAGCAAGTTCAGTACCTTAAGTACTACGGCTCTGTGGTTGTGCGTGTGTGAGAGAGAGGGGGGGGGAGGTAAATATAGTGGGAGAGAGAGAGAGGGAGAGGTACATGTATGCACTGTAATGTACTGCATTAACACAGTATCATGTGACGTGAGGTAAAGACAGGCAGTGTTGTGACCATTCTAAATACACTCTACTGCACGACACCCCACACCACTGTCACCTAGGAACATGCCTATTTACATGTGCCGCTATGACACTTCCTCTTTATTAGGAATACCTGTCTAC
Organism: Chanos chanos; assembly: GCF_902362185.1. NCBI lineage: Eukaryota > Metazoa > Chordata > Actinopteri > Gonorynchiformes > Chanidae > Chanos > Chanos chanos. The sequence continues at coordinate 7,958,364 of NC_044509.1, forward strand.
CCCCCCTGCATACATTTACCTTCACTACAACCACATTTCCATCCAAACAATATATCCAGAGTATTTAAAGTCAGTTGTATGAAATATGCCAGTATGCAAATATTTCATATAATGCCAGTGGTATAGATTTTATGGAAGCCAGTCAGTTCTTATTTTGCATTGCGGTTAGTTTATGGCAGACTAACTGATACTGTTTTGAACAGGTGATTAAATGTGGCAGAGTGTGGTTGTTTCTGGAACACTCTGTGTGTACTCTTTCCTCTCCTTGATGTATATCCAGAGCTTCTCTGGCTGGAGACCAGTGATTTCTGACATAATTACCATCTGTAACAGGACAAGGTCTGGACGCCACAAACTGATTCTCCCCAACACTCCTACTCAGTGTAGCCAGATAAACAGCTCCCCCGGGGGGGAGAGACAGAGAGAGAGAAGATGGAGAGAAAAAGAGAGACAGAGAGGAGAGAGAGAGAGAGAGAGAGAGAGAGAGAGTGGGAGGGAGGGAGTGGGGGGGGGGGAGTATTTCCTCACTCTTTTCCAAGGGATTTCTACTCTCTTTTCTTCCCAGCATGCCCAGGTTCCATATTGCATCTTCTCACGTTTTTTGTCTCTCTCCAACACTCACTCGGTTAATTCCAAATTGAGTACTGATGCAAACAAAGAATCCCCTGTCCTCTGTAACATGTTTGAGCCGTAATGACAGCCATTAAAGCGCTAATTCATCTGCTCTAATGGCTCTAACATCATGGCTCAGGGAACCGGCCGAGAAAACTGCCCCCTGTGTCTGCTCCACGGCCGCGACCATCACAGAGTCAAACACCAGAGAATCACGGTCCGTTCAACACACGACGCACGAACGGAGGCCCCCGCGAGATATGATGACGCTTTTGAAAAGCATTCCCGTAGGTCCGTCCCGCCGTCGCTCGGTTCGGCGTCGGCGTGATTACGGGGTCATAATGGATCCTGTTTCCCGGTGTTTAACAATGCGCCAAGCGTGTATTTCGAAACCACCCGGTGAGTTAATATCGTAAGTGAGTCATCGGTCTTGCTGAGGTGCGGGATGGCGTGCTAGAGGTTTTTGATTAGCCGCCGTCGTGTACGAGCTGTCTATTCAGTGTCTGTGTAAATGTGTGTTTTATGTTTTGTGGGGTTCTGTACAGTGCAATCTTCTCTAATGAAATGATGGTGTCATCTCCCCTCAGATCTTTCCGTCTCCATCCTCTCCACCTCCTTACCTCCACCCTCCCATTAATGATTCACTCTCACGCTGATTGGGTGATATATAGAGTTATTGGCTAGAATGAAAGCTCGCATAATTCAGTGGATATTAGATTGCCAAATACCATAACAGCCGTGGGAAGAGTAAGAATTAATGTATGTATGCAAGAAAAACAAGAAAAAGAGCCATGAGAAGGGAGAGGTACGGAGAACCCTTAAACAGAAAATATGTAACCATCTCTTTGCTTGACAGAGCTTTTAACTTAAAGTGATTCCGACACACTCCCAGTATGGATAAATACACACACACACAAACACACACACACACATATATATATATATATATATGCATGTATTCACATACGCATATACATGTATTCTTATATACACACACACACAAACACACGCGCGTGCACTGAGCTTTGTAACCTCATTGTGTCTATAAATGCTTTATCAGGACGTGCGGGGGTGAGATCAATACAAGTTCTCCCCGGGTCCTGGGAAAGGTTTAGCAGATTCCGCAGTGTGCTGCATAGTGAGTGATGGTGTGACAGCAAAGAGACAGCACCCTTCCACCACACACACACACACACACACACTGAGTCAACCAATCTCAAATTCAATTCTTACTTCTGACTTTGTTGTGTTTTCGTAACCATCTGACTACCAGACAGTAAGCAGCCAAATATACCCTGACATCAGCACAGGCCAAACAGGGCCACGTTGTTGATGGACAGCACTACAAAAATCAAAGACACAAAACAGAACCTTCAGTAAACAAGAAACGTCTTACTCATTTCTCCAAAGAATGTCTTCTGAATAAAAAAAACTTGTTTTTTTTTGTTTTATTAGCACATTTAGGCTAATAACGGTTCAGATGGTCTCCCTTACTCATATGCAGGTTTTTTTGGGTTTTTTTTTTTTTTAAAGCGCTAATCACATTCCACACAGATTATGGAACAGAACAGTAAGGATTTTAGGATTTTGCATATGTTGCTTTCTAAAGAGGCATCTTTAAATAGGTTGAGTTCTGAGATTAAAGAACATGTGCACGGAATAAAATCCAAAAGGCCACTTTTTCTCTCAGCAATAGCAGACAGGTCTCTCTCTCTCTCTCTTTCCCTATTTCTCATACCAACACAAAGTAGGCCTGAGGGACTCCTGCTCATGAAACATTCAAACTCCGTCCTTCCTCTCCGCTCCCCCGTCACAAATAAACGTGTGATGCTAATCTTTTATGGAACAGAAGACAGACATTCTTGCGCTCTCTCAGTGACCGGGGCTCTCACTAAAAATACCAATGACACGCCAGTGGGCAAAGAACGCCTTTAAAGAAAAAAGACTGGATGTCGTGTCTGAGCATCTGTCAAAAAGTTTCTTTTTTTGTAATGGCATACAGTAACTTCATCCAGTAAGCGATATTTTTTTTAAAATGTTGGAATATCCTGCGTGTTATTTAATTAGGCTTACTGACTATTCAAAGAAATAGGCCTATATATTTTTAATCCGCTGAGTCGGTGAAAACGTCTTCCACAAATTACCTCCGCAAACACCCCCTACTGATTTTTGTTTTGAAATAACCTAACGCTTCGCCGCCATGTTGGATGTTATGATTCTCATTTAATTACCATCTAAGACGGCAGCTATCATTTTGTGAAGAGACTTAAGTTTCACTCACATAAATTAGGTTCCCAAATGGATATCTTGAAACTCCAGGCGCCGATGCTTGCTTCAGATTCTGAGTTGTCCTGCAGTTTACTTATGGACATACAATTGTTGACACGACTTTTTGAGTAAACGAGACACCAGCCGTGTCAAAACTTGAAATTAAACAATATGAAAATTCGAGCACTGACGGACGAATTTGTTGTGTAAATAATGACGGCTGAATGTAAATTTAATGGTGGCTAATGAGCACTACAAGTATCGTGTTTCACAGTTCCCAATTTATGTCGCCAGAGTTTTCATCAAGGTTTGAATATCTCCAGAGGGTGGTTAAACGAGGTGTTCAGACTCAAAAAGGACAGCTATGGGGCCATCATCAAGTCATTTTCCTCTTTTAACTCCAATCCTTCTGCCCTGATAACAAAATTGGAATAGTCACATAACCCACGTCATCTTAAGTTTCACAGAGGCAACTGGTAGGAACATGACGTAAGGAGAATATGTTGAAGACGAACAATAGCGGTAACTAGTATCAGTTTCATTCGAGGCTTTGAGCAAAACAATTAAAATAACTTTAACCCACTGCACGGACTGTAATGTAATGAATACAGTCCTAGATTGATTACAGACAGTTGTGTAATGTGAGCTGAAGCACTAAAGATACTTCATTTGCAGCCTGTGTAGCGTTAGTGAGTGTTAGAGTGTGGGGTTTGAGAAAATTTTCATATATGAGACGATAATATTTTGGATCATGAGGTGCATGGGTCAGGTGTACCTGAAATAATCAACCATCAGTTAAGGTAGATGACTAAAACTCAAAATTACGCGCTATCTTTTCATAGTACCCACACATTACAATCTACATAGAAACACAAACAATTTTGAAATGTCACCTGGCGGGAGGATTTTTTTTTTCCCCCATAAAAAAATGTCCTTTTTTGTGTTCTACACGGTTTTTTTTTTTTTTTTTTCGTGATTTTATTTCTGATTTTCGAGAGCTGCACTTCAACGCTGAATAATGTGAAGAGGGATGAGCAGTGTCTGAATGTGTAAACCTACGTTAACCCTTCTCCTCCCCTGGGCCATATTTGACATGCTTTGATGGCTCTCTCCAGAGGCTTTCTCTCTAACCCTGCTCTGCTGTGTGTTCCTCTATGCAGAGCCTCAGCTGAAAGGTATTGTCACTCGTCTGTACAGTCAACACGGCTACTACCTCCAGATGCAGCCGGATGGCACCATGGACGGCACAAGGGACGAGAACAGCTCCTTCTGTAAGTGTGTGTGTGTGTGTGTGTGTGTGTGTGTGTGTGTCTGAGAGAGAGAGAGATAAGCGAAAAGAAGGGGGGCGTGTGTGTGTGTGTGTGTGTGTGTGTACATCAGCAGCAGAAAGACAGAAAAATGCTCTCTCTCCTTGCCTGTTTTTTTTTTCCACAGTTCATTGTGTTGTCCCATTCACTTTATCTTCTTCTCCTCCTTATTCTGCAGTCCCTCACTCTGTGCTTGGTTGACATGTGATAATTCACTGGAGACAAAAGCTTGACATATGGCTTGCATGTCTGGACCATGTCCAGGTGTATTACACTCTCTGACAGGTCGTCCTCTGTAGTTAAGTACTCATTTCATAAAAAAAAAACTGGCCAATGTAATTGATCACTATGGACATGTGACCATGTGTTAAATGCATATTACACACTGGGTCACCACATGTGGCATCTACAATTCATTTCAGAAATGTAACCACACTCACACAAACACACATGCGCGCGCACGCGCATGCACACCTAGAAAACATAACATACTCATTGGCTTTGCAAGTGAATAGGCTTGCAGTACCTAGCAAATGAAAATGTCTCATAATAAAATGAGCTCTACAGTGAAAAGCATGATGCACAAAACCATTACTGTAGTAGTGTTCTGCAGATTTGAAATAGTGATGGAGGAAGATGGAGGAGAGAGTGAATGGGGACAGAGAATGTGCTCTCATGATCTCTCTCTCTCCCTCTCTCTGTGTGTGTGTGTGTGTGTGTGTTTGTCTGTGTGAGTGACAGTAAATTGCCTGACTGATAGCTGCTAGGCAGGTCTAGTGGAGCCATGTCACTCTCTTCATGAAGCAGTCAGCCATATGTCACACTTGTTTACTGAAATGACTGTGTATTAAGACACTTCATAATCCAGTATTAAATTAATATAATTTGTGAAAGGCATGACCAGTCAGGGACTGCTGACACGGATCTTAATTACCATCTGATGTGGGTCTGATGTATCTTCTGTTGTCTGGGATTCCCCTGTAATACATGTTCAGTCTGACAACTGTGACCTGAATGTGACATGAGAAGCAATAAGATGACCTGTCTTCCAAAATTTATGGAAAGGGTCAAATTATTACAGTTTTAGACATGTAATATTTAAGAACATCTAGTATGTGAAAATTATTTCTTTCTCTGTGTTTATCATTCTCACTCCCTCACTTTTTCTCTCTATTTCTTTCTTTCTTTCTTTCTTTCTTTCTTTCTTTCTCTCTCCTTGTCTTTATTGGGGACCTTTCTGGACTGAGTGCATGTGGTCTTTGTAATTTGTATGAAGGAGACTCCATCTTTTCAGCAGGGAGACCAAACTCAGGACAGTATGTCTCTCCAGGGCTTTTCCTTCCTCTCTCTCTCTCTCTCCTCCCTTTTCGCCTCCACGCTCCTCTCTCACATTCTCTCTGTCATCTCTCTGTAATTTCTCTTTCCGTTCTTTCTTTCTCTCTTTCTGTCATTCTCTTTCTTGCCATTTTATGTTCTCTCCCTCCCTCTCTCTCACACCTCTTCATCTCCCTGTCACTCTTTCTTTCTTTCTTTCTTTCTTTCTTTCTTTCTTTCTGTCTTTCTTTCTTTCTTTCTTTCTTTCCTTTTCACTCATGGGCAGAGTGTTGAAGAAGAGAGACTTGACAAGCATGTGCCATAATGAAAATTGAAGTGGCACGAGAAAAAAGCATGTTCTGAAAAGCATTCAGTTTCACTCCATTACCATGACAACCTCTCTCACATTCTCTAGGGTTATAATGATCCTGACACCTGCTACTGATTATAACTTATCCAAGCACAAATTCCTTTAAAGCTTCACGTATGTGTGTGTGTCCGTGCACGCGCGCGCGTGTATGTGTGTGGGTGTGTGCGTGCGCGTGTGTATCTATTTGACCTCTGTCACACTGTCTGTCTTTTGCCAACAGCACAGTTCAACTTGATTCCTGTGGGTCTTCGGATAGTAGCGATCCAAGGGACGAAGACAGGCCTGTATTTGGGCATGAACAGCGAGGGGTACCTCTACACGTCTGTGAGTAATTATTTTTCTAAGCGCGAAGATGATGATTATGATAATGATAATGATGATGATAATGGTAATGACTCCCAAGTGTCTCTCTGTTATTCATAAATAGATCATTAAGGATGTTCACTGCTTCGAACGATAAACTGTCGTGTGGAGACCAAAATTCGTACCCCCTTTAAAATGGAGAAAAGGGAACTTTTTGGACAGTTTGTAGACTTTCGTTGCAGCCCTAAATCATCACTTCTCTTGGTGCCTTGATTGTTGGGGGTGCTGTCCATGGTGCTGAAAATCCAAGCTGCCAGAAATCTTTCTTCAAGATTAGCTGTGATAAAGCTATTGCTAAAATACCATCCATGACATATCAGGAGATGGTTTTGACAACTGTTTAACCTAACGTATTCACTTCACACATGGACCGCAGCACAGATGTATCACACAAGAAGGTAAGATTATTGAGGACCATACAACGGAGGTCCAGTCTGAGTCTGTGCGTGTTGGATTTTTCTTGTTTGCGCTTGAAGCTGTGTTGTTTTAAACATGTAAGGTTATGGTTCCCTGAGGCTTTCCCTTCCTTTCCACAAATAAGAAATAATAACAAGGGTTTAGGCATTGCAGCGTGACCAATTACCGAAATTGTGTTTGATGTCGAAGAAAGCTGAGAGGAACAGCATTAGCAGGCAAGGTGAATGGGGTATTTAGACTGTGTTACAGCGGGGGCAGGACCTGAGAGCAGAATCCATAATGAAGTATCTCTCAGAGTGAGGGAGTGGTCTATGAAGCGTTTGTTCGCTAAGCTGCATTTGGGAACGTGTGTGTGTGTGTGTGTGTGTGTGTTATATAGAGAGAAAAAGAGAGAGTTTGAATGAGAGAAAGAGCATCCCTGAGCTGGTGATTAGAATGCAGGGATGAGAGAGGCTTTTGTCTCCTGCCTCTCTCTCTCTCTGTGTGAACAGAGAAATGAGGAGGATTTTTTTTTTTTCCTCCTCAGAAGTGGAGAGTATCGTTTGGTTCAAAGGGAACTCGCTCTTTAATTCAAACAAGCCCGGTGTGAATTTTCTGCCGCAATGCAAGTATCAGGGCGTTCTGTCTTACATTTTCTGTGCCAAAGTTTCCCTCCCAAACCTAAGCTCAGTTCCTGACCTGTCTATTCTGCCCTCTCTATTCTGGAGAAGAGGTTACCATGTCAACATTATACCTTCATAAATGTCTTATGAAATGACATCACATGCTGTCTCAAAGTGCTGGCCAATGAGCAAGACTTTTCTTACTTTGTTTAGTGTACCATATGGGTGAATAGACAGTTATGTAAGCTAATGTATTTTTACATAATGTGTAATGTGCTTACATTATAAGCTCTTTATAGAGCTCTTTAGGCATTATCTACACATTTTAGCATCTTCACCAGGATCTGCTACATTAGATAGTCTGCTCTGAGTGTCTCTGTGTGTGAGTGTGTACCCATGTGTATGTGTATGTGTATGTGTGAGTTTGTTCACCCATCTGTGTATACACGTGTGTGTGCATGCATGTGTGTATGTGTTTGAGCCCATATCTATGTGTGGATGTGTTTGTGTGTGTGTGTGTGTGTATGAGCGTATGTGTGGCGTATGTGTACATTTGTGTGCATGTGTTTGTGTGTGTGCTCATGTGTGTACATGCACTTTTTTGTCGATGTGTGATAACCTAGGTGTGTATATGTTGTGTGTGTTTGGATGAGTGTGTACATTCATGTCTGTATGTATGTGTGTGTGTGGGTGCGTGTGTGCATTTGCTTGTGTGTGTGCATGTGTGCGTGTGCATGTGAGCACACACACGTGTGTGTGTGTGTGTGTGTGTATGTGTGTGTGTACCTGCACATTTGCACCCATGTTCATGCGTGCAGATACATGTGAATCTGTGTTTGTATGTAGCAGTCATTGTGCATCAGTTGAGACTGCGTATGACACTGAAGACAAACGCACATGCTGGTGACAACAGTGACAGTGACAGAGAGAAGCTTAGAGCAGTGACAGAACCAGACACAGAGGACACAGCCCGGGGACGGGGGGGGGGGGGGGGGGGGGGGGGGGGGGGGGGGGGTACGGGACACCAGACCCTGCACTCTTTTCCCTCTCTTACAGCCATCCCTTCATTTCTCTTTCTCTTTTCCATTTTCCTAAGCGTGTCCAGCATTTCCCCGTATGTATTCAACTCCTCTGTATGCGTCCTGTGTAGAATCCAAAGCCGTAACTTGCCTTCTTCAGGACAGAACGTAGAGTCTCTTTCCTTCTGAGACTTATTCCGTTCTCTGATTTCTATCCGCTCGTTTGAATTTCAAGGCCACGACCGTGGAGATGTTCTCTGGTTTTGCGAGCGCTCGTGGAGACGGTGAGGAAGTTTAGTAGTTGAAGGGAAACTCCGTGTCATTGTGGCACTGTGTGAGGTGTGTGTGTGTGTGTGTGTGTGTGTGTGTGCGCCTAGGCTACCTGGGGTGGACTCGTGAAAATGGCTTCCTGTTAAAAATAGAGCTGGGTTTCGTCCTGACCCACTTAATCATCTGTGTGCTCCGGAAAAACCCTCCAGGGTTAAGAGAGAAAACGGGGAGGGGGAGGGGATTGGGGGGGCGGGGGTGGGGGGTGGAGGGGGGGGGGGGGGCTGACACAATTGAAAGATTCTTGATTTCACAGAAATAGTTTTTGGCTCTGATCTGGCTTCAACTATGATCAGCCATTATTCATATCAGAGCAGCCCCGTTTGTGAGCTGTTAGGTCACAGAATTTACGCTTTGAAATGTGTGTGTGTGTGTGTGTGTGTGTGTGTGTGGTGTCTCTATCTCTCTTTTGATAAATGGTTCCCGACTCTATTCTTTTCCTCTGCAGATTTTATTGAGATGCAGGACGACACAGTCAGTAAGATACAATCACTCTCATCAAATGGAAGACAGCAAGAGCAAAAGCAGATACGGAGAGAGAGAAGAAAGAGGGAGAGAGAGAGTGCCAGGAAAGTGGGATAAAGCAGGGGAGGAGGTATAGCCAGAGATATACTGACACGAATAATTCAAAACCTCAACACAGTTATTCATTTTAACAGCCCAGTGCGCTACAGCTCTCCTCAAAGAGCACAGTTCTGCTTCCAGAGAGACGGGACAAAATGACCAGTCACTCAGGGTACGGTTGTTTCCCCCTGTTCTCCCCACAGCTTAATGAACCCCAACGTGCTCCAGCCCATAGTCCATAAAGCCGGGGCCCCATTTCACCGCAATTTCTATTTGCACCGCTCCCTTTATGGCCAAGAACACTAGTTGGCCATTGAGTATCCCAAGAAACTACAACTCCACTCCACGTCCTGTTAGGCAGGAGTGAAGGATACGTACGGGGGAGGGGGGGGGAGCAGGTAATGTGGGGGCGGCTCTAGTCACTGAAATTGAAGACATTACCTGACAGCGCTCCAACCTGCATCTTATTGACAGCGGGAGCTTCATCTGTCACTCAAAACCAAGACTTATGCAGACAGCGGTCAGGAATCCCCCCCCCCCTCCATACAACTCCATCAGTTAAACATCATGCATCGCTTTGTTGGGGGAGGGGGTCCCTGATAGCCTCTCATTTGTTTGTTTAACCAGACGGCTTGATCTGTGTCATCCTATTTTAACCCCTCGTGATAGTGGCGTCTACGCCTTACTGATTTATGTAATGTGGCATGTCACAGAACATCTGCACAATGCTTGAAAAACGTCAACAAATGCGCTTTTCTAACCCCCACCCCCTGCCCGGCACATGTACAACTGGCAAGACACATTCCATTACACACACACACCCGTATGCACGACACTCTGCGGAGTCCAGGCATACGCTGAGAGGAGAGTCCCATTAAAGGGCATTATGGTGAGTGATGATCATATGGGAGAGTGACTGCAGATGTAATATAATGCTGTTGAACTGAAGCTGGATTACTGCAGCTGGACAGATTTAGTCACTATAACACACGGCTCCGCCCCTTGTCCAAAACCTCGCTCCTCCTGCTGTTCCCTGCAAAAAAACAAACAAAAAAAAACATTTCACCCCTTCATCAACCCTCTGGGCGTGTGCAGTCGAAGTCCTCTCTTGCTTTGAGTGTTTTAGTGTAAGATTGTTTATCTCAATTCCACCCTGGAGAGGTATTCACCCAAAGATTAATAGCTTTGGATATGCCAGTATTTAGGCATTGTGTAATGTGGGCGAAAGCATGTTGAAGACTGTTTTATTTAGAGTACCTCCCCGTGAAAAGGTTGCCTGCTGATTTTATGTCTGTTTATGATTCAAATAGTGTTGGCTGATCTGAACTAATGTGATGTAGCACTGAATTATGCATCTATCACAAAAATAGCAAAAAAAAAAAAAAATATATATATATATATATATATATATATATATATATATATATATGAATATATTAATAATGCAGCTTGAGTTTCCAGCGTTGTTATATGTTCTTACACTTTTCTTCATCTTACAAAGAGCGTGAAAGAAAATGGAAGGCATAAATTTATTAGCCTGTCCAACTGAAAAATGGAGTTTAATGCTTGTATTTTGAAAGTGGCTTTTACTTCAACTTTTAAAGTGCTGCATTTATATACACAAGCTATGAGTCATATCTCCTTGTTGTGGACATGTTTTCCAGCAGACAATCACAAGCATAAAATGTTTCATGGTGAAGCACTGGATAAGAACTGCTTCGATTATGAACATAGTTTTCTTTTTGCCTTCCTCTCTATGCAAATACTCAGAAACTGATTATGATGGCTATATTCCCTTAAGACAGATCATATGACGCACAGTGTGATATAATGAATGCGAACATGCAGATTGCCTGGAGTGTCCCGAGTGTTAGTGACTTTGTAATGTTACAGTAACAAGGTTGTTAATTCATCTAGAACCATCACGAGGAACCAATCTGGTGCCGCAATAAGATACAGTGCTCACCTCCTGTCAATTTCATGCTTTCTGAACAAAAAGCTGCGAGGAGTTTATTGATTGAAAAATCTCTTTGGTGGTGGGCGGAGGGAGGGTGGGATGTCATATCTCGCCACTCCGTTCTATCACGCCGCTGTTATTTAAACTGTATAATGCTTCATAAGCTCTGCTCGGACTGAATTATAAAGAGTCTCTGAGCTACAGAGGAACCGAGTGGTGGTTGGGGGGGGGGCTAAATGGCAGTTATCCTATTTTAGTTGCTACACCGATGAAAGCAGAGGGTAAGTTTTTATAGAGTAGGTAGAATAGAAGTAATCAGACACCTTTGTGTGGTTAGGGAGGGACGGAAAGAGGGAGGATGAAGGGGGGGGGGGGCAGGGGAGGTGGGTGGGTGGGTGTGGTGGGGAGGTGGGTGGGGGAAGAAGGTCGAAACGCCGCTCTGCATGACAAAGAGGCTCGTCCCGGCGCTCGGGATTCTCAGCACGCAGGACGGATATTACCCCACTCTCTAGATTTCATTAGAATTCTTTCTGGCTCAAGATGCGGAGGAAAGAGACCGCGCGATGTCGGTCAATGAGTCGCGAGCGAAAGGGATTAGCGTTTTTATTTCGCTCTTTCATTCACACCTTTCAAGTTTGCGCCCAGACGCCAGGATGCGAGGACAGAGACCCTTCTCGCGTACGGCCCTTTTTTTCGTTCTGCTCGGTGACTCTCTTGTCATTGAAACGTCCTTTGGTTAGGCAGAGCTTGTGATGGTAACCGATACCATAGCCCCAACTTGAATTCAAAGGTCAAGCTGTTGTCGGAGTTAAGCCAGAGATGGGGAAATTGAGTTGTGCGTCCTCTTGTATATCCATCCGGAAGCCGTCCAATGAGTTATCTTGATAAGATCAGAGGTCAAAAGAGGTTATGTTGTTGGGGGAGGCAAAAAATTTGGATGGTCTTAGATAATGGATTGTCCTTAGAAGTTAACACCAGGGAAACAGCCTGGGTCCGACAGACGCAATCATCTTCTCACCTCACTTACACAACTGGTAACAAATCATCTATTGCTTTGGGTCAGTGTTTGTCTGATGCAGGCTTCAGGCCGCTCATTTTGGAGATGAGCTGCCTCTGTATCCGAGAACGCTCGAGGAAAAAAAGGAAACCAGCTAAAAACGCGTTATTTGACGACACGCTGGGCGTACTCGTTGGTTGTTATTCAAGTTCTGCAAGGTTGAAGAACCACAGTGTCCCAAAGCAACTCACAATAACCCATTCCAAAGCATGTACTCACACCCAGTCTGGGACCCTCTTACACACACCACCACCCTCCTCCTACTCCTCCTCCTCCCCCCAGCCTGCCTCCTCAGCCCTCCTGACAGAAGCCGAGACTCCGGGCCTCCGTCAGCTCTTTCTGGCCTGCTACTCCCACTAAATCAATCCTGCAGATTGGGTTTGCGCTCTGACAGGGCAAGGACCCTGACGATGACTAAGAGAGATGTACACTTGTCACTTGTGGTTACTGTCACCAGGCAACAGTGGGCTGGGGCGGGGGGGGGGGGGGGGGGGGGGGGGAAGGGTGGGGCATTGGGGGGGGGGGGGTGGGGGGTGGTGGTGGAGAAGCATAAACATAGGTGGTCGGTCCTGAAATAGAGTTCGATCTTGAAATAGAGTTTGAAATGAATTGAAACAAATTTTAAAAAGAGAGAGAGAGAAACTTTATTTCTTACCAGGTGCTTAAGCAAGCACCTTTTTTTTTTTTTTCCCCTGTAAGCTTTATGTCAACACAGAAATGAAGTAACTACAGGCTGTACACTACCTTAGCTGTGCCTTTTCACACCAATCTGCATGTATGTGTTTTTTACAACTCAATGTGCTATAATTATTGACTTGTTTATATGCATCCGTTTTGAGAGTGCTCACCAGTTAGTCCCGTGACTCTGCGTTCCTTTGGGAACAATGTGAAGTTCATCAGTCATGTTAATGAATGCACATACTACAAGAGGAGTAATCTCTCTTCTCCTCTCCGGAGACCATAACTCTTCTGCTTTCAAAGAAATAGGAATATGAACAGAATTTCAATATTCCTTTTAAAGCTCTGAAGATTCGAGGTTCTCGGTGAGATTTTGGGATGGCTTTGTTTCTTTTTTTTCTTTTTTTTTTTTACGTGGTTGTAAAGAGACAGCTGTGCACAAATATGTTTGTGAATAAATATGTGCATAATTTTTCTTTTTTTTTTTTTTTGATTTCTTTCCGTTTTTTTTTTTACTTCACTTTTTCTTGTTTGTTTGCTCGTTTTCTTTTTTCATCACAGGAACATTTTAATCCGGAGTGCAAGTTTAAGGAGAGCGTTTTTGAGAATTACTACGTGACGTACTCCTCCATGCTGTACCGCCAGAGCCAGTCGGGCCGGTCCTGGTACATCGGTATCAATCGCGAGGGTCAGGTCATGAAGGGTAATCGAGTAAAGAAGACCAAAGGGGCCGCCCACTTCCTGCCCAAAGTCATTGAAGGTCAGTTATACGCCGCTTCATTTAAAATTAACTGTGTAGATGCCTTCACATCAAATGACCAACTATGCACCATCACTGGAATGTTTCGGTTTATGCTGCCTCTCTCTCTCTCTCTCTCTCTCTCTCTCTCTCTCTCTTTTTCTCCTCTTTCCCCCAGTTGCCATGTATAAAGAGCCTTCGTTACATGAGCTGGTGGGGGAGCAGAGCCCCCCTAGGAAAACAGTAAAGACCTCAGACTCGCCCTCCCAGCAGAACGGGAGGAAAGAGGCCCCTAAAGCAGACGCTTCTTAGCACAGGGGACCAAGGGTGGAGCAGGAGCAGCGCTGACACTCAACTCTCAATCTCCCCTCATTCGTTAGGGCTGGAGGAATTGCCCCTCCCTCCTCCCAGGACAGTGGTAGGTCGAGGGTCAGCGGACCGAAACCTCCAGACACTGCGAGGGAAGTCAAACTCGGCCCTCTAACGTTG